>NW_027591449.1:0-88967 GCF_964213995.1 Mustelus asterias | reverse complement strand
CCTCTCCCTCTTCCCCCCCTCATTCCCTACAGGTACACAAACCTCCCTCCCCCCTCTCCCCCTTCCCCCCTCATTCCCTACAGGTACACAAACCTCCCTCCCCCCTCTCCCTCTTCCCCCCCCATTCCCTACAGGTACACAAACCTCCCTCCCCCCTCTCCCTCTTCCCCCCTCATTCCCTACAGGTACACAAACCTCCCTCCCCCCTCTCCCTCTTCCCCCCTCATTCCCTACAGGTACACAAACCTCCCTCCCCCCTCTCCCTCTTCCCCCCTCATTCCCTACAGGTACACAAACCTCCCTCCCCCCTCTCCCTCTTCCCCCCTCATTCCCTACAGGTACACAAACCTCCCTCCCCCCTCTCCCTCTTCCCCCCTCATTCCCTACAGGTACACAAACCTCCCTCCCCCCTCTCCCTCTTCCCCCCTCATTCCCTACAGGTACACAAACCTCCCTCCCCCCTCTCCCTCTTCCCCCCTCATTCCCTACAGGTACACAAACCTCCCTCCCCCCTCTCCCTCTTCCCCCCTCATTCCCTACAGGTACACAAACCTCCCTCCCCCCTCTCCCTCTTCCCCCCCTCATTCCCTACAGGTACACAAACCTCCCTCCCCCTCTCCCTCTTCCCCCCTCATTCCCTACAGGTACACAAACCTCCCTCCCCCCTCTCCCTCTTCCCCCCTCATTCCCTACAGGTACACAAACCTCCCTCCCCCCTCTCCCTCTTCCCCCCTCATTCCCTACAGGTACACAAACCTCCCTCCCCCCTCTCCCTCTTCCCCCCTCATTCCCTACAGGTACACAAACCTCCCTCCCCCCTCTCCCCTCTTCCCCCTCATTCCCTACAGGTACACAAACCTCCCTCCCCCCTCTCCCTCTTCCCCCCTCATTCCCTACAGGTACACAAACCTCCCTCCCCCCTCTCCCTCTTCCCCCCTCATTCCCTACAGGTACACAAACCTCCCTCCCCCCTCTCCCTCTTCCCCCCTCATTCCCTACAGGTACACAAACCTCCCTCCCCCTCTCCCTCTTCCCCCCTCATTCCCTACAGGTACACAAACCTCCCTCCCCCCCTCTCCCTCTTCCCCCCTCATTCCCTACAGGTACACAAACCTCCCTCCCCCCCTCTCCCTCTTCCCCCCTCATTCCCTACAGGTACACAAACCTCCCTCCCCCCTCTCCCTCTTCCCCCCCTCATTCCCTACAGGTACACAAACCTCCCTCCCCCCTCTCCCTCTTCCCCCCTCATTCCCTACAGGTACACAAACCTCCCTCCCCCCTCTCCCTCTTCCCCCCTCATTCCCTACAGGTACACAAACCTCCCTCCCCCCTCTCCCTCTTCCCCCCTCATTCCCTACAGGTACACAAACCTCCCTCCCCCCTCTCCCTCTTCCCCCCTCATTCCCTACAGGTACACAAACCTCCCTCCCCCCTCTCCCTCTTCCCCCCTCATTCCCTACAGGTACACAAACCTCCCTCCCCCCTCTCCCTCTTCCCCCCTCATTCCCTACAGGTACACAAACCTCCCTCCCCCCTCTCCCTCTTCCCCCCTCATTCCCTACAGGTACACAAACCTCCCTCCCCCCTCTCCCTCTTCCCCCCTCATTCCCTACAGGTACACAAACCTCCCTCCCCCCTCTCCCTCTTCCCCCCTCATTCCCTACAGGTACACAAACCTCCCTCCCCCCTCTCCCTCTTCCCCCCTCATTCCCTACAGGTACACAAACCTCCCTCCCCCCTCTCCCTCTTCCCCCCTCATTCCCTACAGGTACACAAACCTCCCTCCCCCCTCTCCCTCTTCCCCCCTCATTCCCTACAGGTACACAAACCTCCCTCCCCCCTCTCCCTCTTCCCCCCTCATTCCCGACAGGTACACAAACCTCCCTCCCCCCTCTCCCTCTTCCCCCCTCATTCCCTACAGGTACACAAACCTCCCTCCCCCCCTCTCCCTCTTCCCCCCTCATTCCCTACAGGTACACAAACCTCCCTCCCCCCTCTCCCTCTTCCCCCCTCATTCCCTACAGGTACACAAACCTCCCTCCCCCCTCTCCCTCTTCCCCCCTCATTCCCTACAGGTACACAAACCTCCCTCCCCCCTCTCCCTCTTCCCCCCTCATTCCCTACAGGTACACAAACCTCCCTCCCCCCTCTCCCTCTTCCCCCCTCATTCCCTACAGGTACACAAACCTCCCTCCCCCCTCTCCCTCTTCCCCCCTCATTCCCTACAGGTACACAAACCTCCCTCCCCCCTCTCCCTCTTCCCCCCTCATTCCCTACAGGTACACAAACCTCCCTCCCCCCTCTCCCTCTTCCCCCCTCATTCCCTACAGGTACACAAACCTCCCTTCCCCCTCTCCCTCTTCCCCCCTCATTCCCTACAGGTACACAAACCTCCCTCTCCCCCTTCCCCCCCTCATTCCCTACAGGTACACAAACCTCCCTCCCCCTCTCCCTCTCCCCCCCCCCCCCCCCCCCCCCTCATTCCCTACAGGTACACAAACCTCCCTCCCCCTCTCCCTCTTCCCCCCTCATTCCCTACAGGTACACAAACCTTCCTCCCCCTCTCCCTCTTTCCCCCCTCATTCCCTACAGGTACACAAACCTCCCTCTCCTGCTTCCCCCCTCTCCCCCTCATTCCCTACAGGTACACAAACCTCCCTCTCCCCCTTCCCCCCTCATTCCCCACCCTCTCCTGTACCTTTTCTCTCCCATCTTCTCCCGCTCCTCCCCCTCACTGTCCCTCCCCCTCCCTATTTCTGCCCCCTCTTAATCCACCCACATCCTCTCTTCATCTGCCATCGTCTCTCTTTCCCTCTCTCCCTTTCTCTCTCTCCCTCTGCCTCCTCCTCACTTTCTCCCTTGTCCCCTGCCTTCCCTTTTCTCTCTTTCTCTCCCCTCCATCTCGCTCTCCCTCTCCCACTGTCTCTCCTCCATCCGCCTCCCCTTTCTCTCTCTCTCTCTCTCCCCCCACCTCTCTCCCACTGTCTCTCTCCCTCTGCCTCTCTCTCTCTTCTGCTCTCCCATGTCTCCCCTCACTCCCCAACCCACTCAGTCAGGTTGAGGTTCAGTCTCGTACGGATCAGGAACAAATGGATTCATTTCCACCTTTTACCTTCCAGGAAATTCCCAAAACACCTGATCACGCTCCTTCCAGAACATTCTATCTCTATACAGTCAACTTGCTGCCGACAGCCCGCATGATTCTGCAACGGTGTTACAAGGTAACCATAGCGACAAAACATAGCGACCTGTCTCCGATTCCAGTCTGTAACTCACTCCCGGGTATCTGTTATTCTATATATAAATCACCCTGAACCCCTCGATTTGATTCCAGTCTGTAACTCACTCCCGGGTATCTGTTATTCTATATATAAACCACCCTGAACCCCTTGATTAGATTCCAGTCTGTAACTCACTCCCGGGTATCTGTTATTCGATATATAAACCACCCTGAACCCCTCGATTAGATTCCAGTCTGTAACTCACTCCCGGGTATCTGTTATTCTATATATAAACCACCCCGAACCCCTCGATTAGATTCCAGTCTGTAACTCACTCCCGGGTATCTGTTATTCTATATATAAACCACCCTGAACCCCTCGATTAGATTCCAGTCTGTAACTCACTCCCGGGTATCTGTTATTCTATATATAAACCACCCTGAACCCCTCGATTAGATTCCAGTCTGTAACTCACTCCCGGGTATCTGTTATTCTATATATAAACCACCCTGAACCCCTCGATTAGATTCCAGTCCGTAACTCACTCCCGGGTAAATGTTATTCTATATATAAACCACCCTGAACCCCTCGATTAGATTCCAGTCTGTAACTCACTCCCGGGTATCTGTCATTCTATATATAAACCACCCTGAACCCCTCGATTAGATTCCAGTCTGTAACTCACTCCCGGGTATCTCTTATTCTATATATAACCCATCCCGAACCCCTCGATTAGATTCCAGTCTGTAACTAAAAGAACAGTACAGCACAGGAAACAGGTCCTTCGGCCCTCCAAGCCTGTGCCGCTCATTGGTCCAACTAGACCTTTCGTTTGTATCCCTCCATTCCCAGACTGCTCATGTGACTATCCAGGTAAGTCTTAAACGATGCCAGCGTGTCTGCCTCCACCACCCTACTTGGCAGCGCATTCCAGGCCCCCAGCACTCTGTGTAAAAAAAAAAAACGTCCCTCTGATATCTGAGTTATACCTCGCCCCTCTCACCTTGAGCCCGTGACCCCTCGTGATCGTCACCTCCGACCTGGGAAAAAGCTTCCCACTGTTCATCCTATCTATACCCTTCATAATTTTATACACCTCTAATAGGTCTCCCCTCATTCTCCGTCTTTCCAGGGAGAACAAGCCCAGTTTACCCAATCTCTCCTCATAGCTAAGACCCTCCATACCAGGCAACATCCTGGTAAACCTTCTCTGCACTCTCTCCAAAGCCTCCACGTCCTTCTGGTAGTGCGGCGACCAGAACTGGACGCAGTACTCCAAATGTGGCCTAACCAGCGTTCTATACAGCTGCAACATCCGACTCCAGCTTTTATACTCCATACCCCGTCCTATAAAGGCAAGCGTACCATATGCCTTCTTCACCACCTTCTCCACCTGTGCTGCCACCTTCGGGATTTGTGGACTTGCACACCTAGGTCCCTCTGTGTTTCTATACTCTTGATGGCTCTGCCATTTATTGTATAACTCCCCCCACATTATTTCTTCCAAAATGCATCACTTCGCATTTATCCGGATTAAATTCCATCTGCCACCTCTCCGCCCAATTTTCCAGCCTATCTATATCCTGCTGTATTGCCCGACAATGCTCTTCGCTATCCGCAAGTCCAGCCATCTTCGTGTCATCCGCAAACTTGCTGAAACACCAGTTACACCTTCTTCCAAATCATTTATATATATCACAAATAGAAACTCACTCCCGGGTGTCTGTTATTCTATATATAAACCACCCCGAACCCCTCGATTAGATTCCAGTCTGTAACTCACTTCCGGGTATCTGTTATTCTATATATAAAATACCCCAAACACCTCGATTAGATTCCAGTCTGTAACTCACTCTCAGGTATCTGTTATTCTATAGAAAAACCACCCTGAACCCCTCGATTAGATACCTGTCTGTAACTCACTCCCGGGTATCTGTTATTCTATCTATAAACCGCCCCGAACTCCTCGATTAGATTCCAGTCTGTAACTCACTCCCGGGTATCTGTTATTCTATCTATAAACCGCCCCGAACTCCTCAATTTGATTCCATAGAACCATAGAAAATTACAGCTCAGAAACAGGCCTTTTGGCCCCTCTTGTCTGTGCCGAACCATTTTATGCCTAGTCCCACTGACCTGCACTTGGACCATATTCCTCCACACCCCTCTCATCCATGAACCCGTCCAAGTTTTTCTTAAATGTTAAAAGTGACCCCGCATTTACCACTTTATCCGGCAGCTCATTCCACACTCCCACCACTCTCTGCGTGAAGAAGCTCCCCCTAATATTCCCTTTAAACTTTTCTCCTTTCACCTTTAACCCATGCCCTCTGGTTTTTTTCTCCCCTAGCCTCAGCGGAAAAAGCCTGCTTGCATTCACTCTATCTATACCCATCAAAATCTTATACACCTCAATCTTCTACGCTCCAGGGAATAAAGTCCCAACCTATTCAATCTCTCTCTGTAACTCCGCTTCTCAAGTCCCAGCAACATCCTTCTGAACCTTCTCTGCACTCTTTCAATCTTATTTACATCCTTCCTGTAACTAGGTGACCAAAACTGTACACAATACTCCAAATTCGGCCTCACCAATGCCTTATATAACCTTACCATAACACTCCAACTTTTATACTCGATACTCCGATTTATAAAGGCCAATGTACCAAAGGCACTCTTTACGACCCTATCCACCTGTGACGTCACTTTTAGGGAACTCTGTACCTGTATTCCCAGATCCCTCTGTTCAACTGCACTCTTCAGAGTCCTACCATTTACCCTGTACGTTCTTCTTTGGTTTGTCCTTCCAAAGTGCAATATCTCACACTTGTCTGCGTTAAATTCCATTTGCCATTTTTCAGCCCATTTTTCTAGTTGGTTCAAATCCCTCTGCAAACTTTGAAAACCTTCCTCACTGTCCACTACACCTCCAATCTTTGTATCATCAGCAAACTTGCTGATCCAATTGACCACATTATCATCCAGATCATTGATATAGATGACAAACAACAATGGACCCAACACCGATCCCTGCGGCACACCACTAGTCACAGGCCTCCACTCAGAGAAGCAATCGTCCACAACCACTCTCTGGCTTCTTCCATTGAGCCAGTGTCTTATCCAATTTACTACCTCCCCATGTATACCCAGCGACTGAACCTTCCTAACTAACCTCCCATGAGGGACCTTGTCAAAGGCCTTGCTGAAATCCAGGTAGACAACATCCACCGCCTTCCCTTCATCCACTTTCCTGGTAACCTCCTCGAAAAACTCTAATAGATTGGTCAAACATGACCTACCACGCACAAAGCCATGTTGACTCTCCCTAATAAGTCCCTGTCTATCCAAATATTTGTAGATCCTATCCCTTATCACACCTTCCAATAACTTGCCCACCACCGACGTCAAACTTACTGGCCGATAATTTCCCGGATTTCTTTTGGAACCTTTTTTAAACAACGGAACAACATGAGCCACCCTCCAATCATCCGGCACCTCCCCCGTGAATACTGACATTTTAAATATGTCTGCCAGGGCCCCTGCAAGTTCAACACTCGCTTCCCTCAAGGTCCGTGGGAATACCCTGTCCGGTCCTGGGGATTTATCCACTCTGATTTGCCTCAAGACAGTGAGCACCTCCTCCCCTTTAATCTGTAAAGGTTCCATGACCTCCCTACCAGTTTGCCCTATTTCCGTAGACTCCATGCCCGTTTCCTCAGTAAATACGGATGCAAAAAAACCATTTAGTATCTCCCCCATCTCTTTTGGTTCCATACGCAGTCTACCACTCTGGTCTTCAAGAGGACCAATTTTATCCCTCACTATCCTCTTGCTCCTAACATACCTATAGAAGCTCTTTGGATTTTCCTTCACTCTGTCTGCCAAAGCAACCTCATGTCTTCTTTTAGCCCTCCTGATTTCCCTCTTAAGTAGCTTCTTGCACTTTTTATACTCCTCGAGCATCTGATGTGTTCCTTGCTGCCTGTACATTTCATACAACTCTCTCTTCCTCTTAATCAGTGTTACAATCTCCCTCGAGAACCAAGGTTCCTTATTCCTATTTACTTTGCCTTTAATCCTGACAGGAACATACAAACTCTGCACTCTCAAAATTTCTCCTTTGAAGGCCTCCCACTTTCCATTTACATCCTTACCAGAGAACAGCCTGTGCCAATCCACACTTCCCAGATCCCTTCTCATTTCATCAAATTTGGCCTTTTTCCAGTTCAGAACTTCAACCCGGGGACCAGATCTATCCTTATCCACGATCAGGTTGAAACTAATGGCATTATGATCACTGGATCCAAAGTGTTCCCTCACAATCACATCCATCACCTGCCCTAACTCATTTCCCAATAGGAGATCCAATATCGCATCCTCTCTAGTTGGCACCTCTATATACTGATGTAGAAAATTCTCCTGAACACATTTTACAAATTCTACCCCGTCTAAACCTTTAACAGTATGGGAGTCCCAATCTATATGTGGAAAATTAAAATCCCCTACTATCACAACTTTGTGTTTCTTGCAGTTGTCAGCTATCTCTCCGCTGATTTGCTCCTCCAGTTCTCGCTGACTATTGGGTGGTCTATAATACAAGCCCATTAATGTGGTCATACCTTTCCTGTTTCTCAGCTCCACCCATAGGGCCTCTGTAGACAAGCTCCCTAACCTATCCTGCCTGAGTACCGCTGTAACATTTTCCCTGACCAACAATGCCACCCCCCCACCTTTTATCCCTCTGCCTCTATCCCGCCTGAAACATTGGAACCCTGGAACATTGAGCTGCCAGTCCTGCCCCTCCTGTAGCCAAGTTTCACTAATGGCTACAATGTCATATTTCCATGTGTCTATCCACGCCTTCAGCTCATCTGCCTTCCCCACAATACTCCTGGCATTGAAATAGACACACCTCAAAAGATTATTTCCACCACACTCTACCCTTCCATTTGTGATTTTGCTTGAACTAACCTGTCTGTTTACCCCTGCTCCACTATCTGCTCTGGCACTCTGGTTCCCACCCCCCTGCAAATCTAGTTTAAACGCTCCCCAATAACACTAGCAAACCTCCCTGCAAGTATATTGGTCCCCTTGTAGTTTAGGTGTAACCCGTCTCTCTTGTACAGGTCCCACCTGCCCCAGAAGAGGTCCCAATGGTCCAAGAATTGGAAACCCTGCCCCCTGCACCAGTTCCTCAGCCACGTGTTTATCCGCCCAAGCATCCTACTCCTGCCCTCACTGGCATGTGGCTCAGGTAGCAATCCTGAGATTACTACCCTCGGGGTACATTCCAGTCTGTAACTTTTTGAATTGGTGTATTTTTTTTTTTAACTTGCTGGTTAGCTGCTGCTCTGAGTTTCCTAAATGTGAGCGCTTTGTGCTTCCTTGGATTTGCGTGAATATTGTTTGAACTTTGTCCCGTAGCAATCCCAACTTTCCCCCCTTCCTCCTGCAACCTCTGTCTGAGCACCGATTTGGCAGCTGTGGACCTACAGGCGAGATGGGAAATCCAGGGGAGTTGGTGATTGAGGAGGAACTTCCAATGTATTGTCATTCCTGTCCTGTCCCGTTCTCTCCTCACACTGCCACCTGGCCTGTGTTTCCTCATTTCAGACTGTGGTCAACCTGATCGATCGTCGAGAGTACGAAACCCGAGAAAACAAGTGAGTGACCATCGGCGGGGAATCCGTGGGGGGCTTGGAGGGGCATCCTGCAACGGGGAACAGGGAGCGTGAGGGGCTCAGCGCCAGAGACCCAGCTTCGATTCCAGGCTTGGGTCACTGTCTGTGTGGAGTGTGCACATTCTCCCCGTGTCTGCGTGGGTTTCCTCCGGGTGCAGGAATATTGTGTGCAGTTCTGGTCACCTCACTATAAGAAGGATGTGGAAGCGCTGGAAAGAGTGCAGAGGAGATTTACCAGGATGCTGCCTGGTTTGGAGGGTAGGTCATATGAGGAAAGGTTGAGGGAGCTAGGGCTGTTCTCTCTGGAGCGGAGGAGGCTGAGGGGAGACTTAATAGAGGTGTATAAAATGATGAAGGGGATAGATAGAGTGAACGTTCAAAGACTATTTCCTCGGGTGGATGGAGCTATTACAAGGGGGCATAACTATAGGGTTCGTGGTGGGAGATACAGGACGGATATCAGAGGTAGGTTCTTTACGCAGAGAGTGGTTGGGGTGTGGAATGGACTGCCTGCAGTGATAGTGGAGTCAGACACTTTAGAAACATTTAAGCGGTTATTGGATAGGCACATGGAGCACACCAGGATGATAGGGAGTGGGATAGCTTGATCTTGGTTTCAGATAAAGCTCGGCACAACATCGTGGGCCGAAGGGCCTGTTCTGTGCTGTACTGTTCTATGTTCTATGCTCCGGTTTCCTCCCACAGTCCAAAGATGTGCAGGTTAGGGGGATTAGGCATGGTAACTGCGCGGGGTTACAGGGATAAGGTGGGGATGGGGGTTTGGGGCCTGACAAATCTGCTCTGTCGGAGAGTTGGTGCAGTCTCGATGAGCCTCCTTTTGCCTCCTGAGAAGAGGGAGTCAGAACAATCTGGTCCAGCCTCGAGGGGAGCATGTACTGGGATGGGAACTGAATGGCTGCTGTTCTGGAAAGTCAACTGAATAATTACAGTGCAGAAGGAGGCCATTCAGCCTATTGAGCCTGCTCCAATAACAGTCCCACCTAAGCTCTATCCCTGTAACCCCATGTATTTACCTTGCTCATCCCCCTGACATTCGGGCAATTTAGCACGACCAATCCACCTAACCTACACATCTTTGGAAACCAAGGGACAATTTAACATGGCCAATCCACCCAACCCGCACATCTTTCAGACTGGGGCGGCACGGTAGCACAGTGGTTAGCACTGCTGCTTCACAGCTCCAGGGTCCCGGGTTCGATTCCCGGCTTGGGTCACTGTCTGTGTGGAGTTTGCACATTCTCCTCGTGTCTGCGTGGGTTTACTCCGGGTGCTCCGGTTTCCTCCCACAGTCCAAAGATGTGCGGGTTAGGTTGATTGGCCAGGTTAAAAATTGCCCCTTAGAGTCCTGGGATGCGTAGGTTAGAGGGATTAGCGGGTAAAATATGTGGGGGTAGGGCCTGGGTGGGATTGTGGTCGGTGCAGACTCGATGGGCCGAATGGCCTCCTTCTGCACTGTAGGGTTTCTAAACTGGAGCGCCCGGAGAGATGGGGAGAACGTGCAGACTCCACACAGATAGTGATCCAAGCCGGGAATTGAACCCGCGTCCCTGGCGCTGAGGCAGCAATGCTAACCACTGTGCCACCGTGCCCTGCTATGGTTCACAGTATCTGGCCAGTTCTGTATAACTCAGGAGATTTTAATTTCTTCTTCCAGGCGGCTGCTGGAGAAATCACAGAGAATTGAAGCCATCATGGCATCAATGCAGGCGACCGGAGCGGAGGAACAACAGCTCCAGGAGATTGAGGAGATGATAACAGCTCCAGAGCAACAGCAGCTGGAGACACTCAAGCACAATGTCAACATGTGAGAGGCCACGAGCGGCAAGGCTGTGCGCTGGGAGAGGGCAGGGGAGGGAGCCTCTGTCCTGGGGGCTGAGAGGCGCTCTGGGAGAGGTTCCAGCCTCAGGTCACTGTCTGTGTGGAGTTTGCACATTCTCCCCGTGTCTGTGTGGGTTTCCTCCGGATGCTCCGATTTCCTCCCACAGTCCAAAGATGCGCAGGTTAGCTGGATTGGCCGTGCTAAATTCTCCCTTAGTATCGGGGGAGTAGCAGTGTAAATGCATGGGGTTCCGGGGCACAGAATCCGGTCTTTTCTATCGGTTTGCCAGATGCTTTGCCCACCCACAAGGTGGCAAGACAGTCTGCAGCCATTCAACTGGATACGACATAGATCTCCCCAAACGCCACTGCTTCCACCTGCCTCAATACTCAGTCCCGGTCACTTCACCAGACCAGAGGCAACTGGCAACAGAATCAGAGTCTGCATGAGAACTTTCTTTTAATGCAGTGAGTTGTGATCTGGAATCTGCTGCTGGAAAGGGCAATTTGAGCAGATTCGGTATTTAGAAGCAAATTGGATTCCTCCATGAAGGAGAAATTTGCAGGGCTATTGGGTAAATGCAGAGTTCAGACAATCCTCAACTGTACAATGTTTGCGTTATGACTAGCAGCACTTCTGAAATTTACACCCTGTTTCGACTTTACAACGTCCTGTGTCACCCATCTTAACGTTTATGGGTCGCTGACCCTGAACAGGCACGTGGAATCGGAGAAACCTCCCTCCAATGTTCTGGGAAACCTGTTATGGAGACAGATAGGGTCAGGAAGATGAATGGACAGCGAGTGGGAGCGGCAGTTTTAACTGTCTTGGTTTTGTGTGTCTACTTTAGACAGAAACTTACAGTGGGAGTATGTGTGTGCAGTGAATGTGCCAGCACTCTGTGTGTGTGTGTGTTCTACAGTGAGTTGTTGGCTAATGGATAGCTTCAGACAGGTGGCTTAGCGCCACCTGGGACCGCCAGGTACAGTCAGATACACAAAAAAACCAGAGGAACTGGACATTAATGTATTCACGAACCAATCACCCATTTTTAACATCGTACCTTTGGGAAAATTGGTTCCAAATTCCAATGTTTCAATTTACAACATGGTTTCGGGAACCAATGAGTCCGAGGACTGTCAGCAGTGGTGCTGTGTCGAAGAACCAGTACAAGCACGATGGGTAAATGTCATTGAGTGTCTTTCAGACAGAGAGATAGGTTCTTGATTAATCAGGGGTTTTGGGGGAAAAGGCAGGAGAATGGGGATGAGAAAAATATCAGCCATGATTGAATGGCAGAGCAGACTCGATGGGCCGAGTGGCCTAATTCTGCTCCTATGGTCTTGTATTTCTGATTTTAGTTTATATGAAATTTATTTATTATTAGTCACAAGTAGGTTTACATTAACACCAATGAAATTACTGTGAAAATCCCCTAGTCGCCACAACCCGGCGCCTGTTCGGGTACACAGGGAGAATTTAGCACGGCCAATCCACCTAACCAGCACGTCTTTCGGACTGTGGGAGGAAACCGGAGCAGCTGAAGGAAACCCACGCAGACACGGGGAGAATGTACAAACTCCACACAGACAGTGACCCGAGCTGGGAATTGAACCTGGGTCCCTGGCGCTGTGAGGCAGCAGTGCTAACCACCGTGCCGTCCCATTATATGAATCACAGTGAGATAGACAGATCTTAGAGATTGGGTGCTGTACTGAGTTACTGTTCCAGTCCTGAAATTCCGATCGCAAATCTCTTGGCCATTCTGAAGTCGCCAGCTGAGACTGGCAGCCCAGAGCCGTGTGGGCCAGCTACTGGAACACTGCCAGCTACTGGAACACTGCCAGCTACTGGAACACTGCCAGCTACTGGAACACTGCCAGCTACTGGAACACTGCCAGCTACTGGAACACTGCCAGCTACTGGAACACTGCCAGCTACTGGAACACTGCCAGCTACTGGAACACTGCCAGTTCCTGGGAAACCAGTCAGCGCCTTCAGAATGGCGAGAGGACAACAGTTAACTATCAAAGTGGGAGCTGAGGGATGGATCCTGATATCTCTGTTCTATTCCAGGTTGGATTCAAGCGAGAATCAGGTGGATGAGACGATATTCATCCTGGAATCCTACATAAACTCAACCCGCATCGAGAAAGAGGTGCCAAACAAACGGTGAGATGGAGGGTCCGAAGATCCATCAGTCTGTCAGAGACCAGCTCCCTTTTCCCCGGTAATGTTTGGATGTGTCTCACTGAGACAGTCCCGTGAGACGCGGAGCAGCGAGATGATAATGTGGCAGTCCGCTACTGAGGAGGGCAAGAGAGGCCTGTGTAAATCTCCAAAGGTGTGTTTTAGCCTTTTATGTTTGTCAAACTTTCTTAATTTAATAAATGGCACCTTATCTTAAATGTGAAGCAATGGAAGGTGTTTCCAGCCAGTCAAACTGCTGCGTGATGGAACAATGCATCTAATTTAAACACTCGTTGGTAATTGATGAGTTCTTCTCTCGTTATGCAAATCTTGGTGAGGAAGAAATGTTGACCCAGGTGTAGACAATACTGTTCCTGTCTTCACACCCACTGAAGGATCAACTCAAAATGTTTTACCTGTGAAGCTGTCTCTCAATGATTCAAATAAATTCTGTCTGATGCCAAGTGCAGCAAGCTCCCACACGGGTTCAGTGGAAGATTCCATCCACTTGGTAAATAGTTAGCTATCAGAAAAGTACAAAGCATTTGGGGTGACGCCAGTTAAACAGTTCCAGGCACCGTATCCGTTCGTACCCGTCCAACCCCAACTTATCACCCTGTTGGTGTGCTGGTGCAGCGTGCGATTAGCAAAGGGAATGCAATGTGGTCGTTCTTTTGCGAGGAAAATATAAAAGTTGGGAAGGGTGGCACGGTGGGTTAGGGTGGCAGTGGGTTAGGGTGGCACGGTGGGTTAGCACTGCTGCCTCACAGTGCCAGGGACCCAGGATCAATTCTGCCCTTGGGGGACTGTGCAAACCCCACACATTCTCCCCGTCTCCCCCCAGCTGCTCTGGTTTCCTCCCACAGTCCAAAGATGTGCAGGTTAAGTGGATTGGCTGTGCTAAATTGCCCCTTGGGTGTCCCAAGATGTGTAATTTGGGGGATGAGCAGGCTAAATGGGGTTATGACGATAGGGCCTGGGTGAGATGCTCTGTCAGAGAGCCGGTGCAGACTCGATGGGCCGAATGGCCTCCTTCTGCACTTTGGGGATTGTAAGTTTTTTTACTGCAGCTGTACTGGGCCTTGGTGAGACAGCACCTGGAATATTGTGCAGAGTTTTCATAGAAATCATAGAAACCCTACAGTGCAGAAGGAGGCCATTCGGCCCATCGAGTCTGCACCGACCACAATCCCACCCAGGCCCTACCCCCACATATTTACCCGCTAATCCCACTAACCTATGCATCACAGGACTCTAAGGGGCAATTTTTAACCTGGCCAATCAACCTAACCCGCACATCTATGGTTTTCTCCTCCTTATTTAAAAAAGATCATAATGGCGTGAAGAAACAGTGCAGAGAATTTTCACTCAACTCATTCCTGGGATGAGGAACCTCAGGAGGAGAGATTGAACAGGTTGGGCTGATACCCATTGGAGTTTAGGATAATGACGGGTGATCTTATTGAAACATGCAAGACCCCGAGGAGATTAGGTCTGGTGGGTACCAAACAAGTGTTTTCCCTTGGGGTAGGGGGAAACTAAAACCGGGGAAACTAAAACCTGGAGGAGGGAGGGGGGGGGGGGTTGGCACAGTTTAAGAATAAGAGGGCTCACTTTCCAGACTGAGATGAGGAGGAATTTGATTTTCCCTGAGGGTTGTCAGTCTGTAGAATTCTCTTCCCCAGAGAGCAGTGGAGGCTGGGTCATTGAAATAATACGGCCAAATTAGATGGATTTTTGATAAGCGAGTTGAGGGATATTGGGGGCTTTTGGGGGGGGGGGAGGAAGAAAACAGCAAAGTGGAGCTGAGACCAGCCTTCATCTTAGCAAATGGCAGAGCAAGCTGAATTCTGCCACCCGCTCCCAAGTCCTCGGGGAAATGAGACTGAGTAATTGTCGTGGATCTGCTTCACTTGGTTTTCCAAATAGCATTTGACATGGAGTCGTGTGATCAAAGAGAATACAGTCAGAGAGATGGTGGGAAGACAGAGCGGCGGGGGGGGAGGAGCGACCCCTCCAGAGCTGCTGGTAACATTAGTAAAGCTGCATTTCTTGCTCATCATTTTAGTTGCTTGGCCACCATGTTAGGTGGACTGGCAAAGCTAAATTGCCCCTTCGAGTCCTCCTAATATGTGCAGGTTAGGAGGAATCAGTGGGATGTCTCTCTCATTATGATTCAAAAAAATTCTGTCTGATGCCAAGTGCAGCAAGCTCCCACACGGGTTCAGTGGAAGATTCCATCCACTTGGTAAATAGTTAGCTCTCAGAAAAGTACAAAGCATTTGGGGTGACGCCAGTTAAACAGTTCCAGGCACCGTATCCGTTCGTACCCGTCCAACCCCAACTTATCACCCTGTTGGTGTGCTGGTGCAGCGTGCGATTAGCAAAGGGAATGCAATGTGGTCGTTCTTTTGCGAGGAAAATATAAAAGTTGGGAAGGGTGGCACGGTGGGTTAGGGTGGCACGGTGGGTTAGGGTGGCACGGTGGGTTAGGGTGGCAGTGGGTTAGGGTGGCACAGTGGGTTAGGGTGGCAGTGGGTTAGGGTGGCACGGTGGGTTAGGGTGGCAGTGGGTTAGGGTGGCACGGTGGGTTAGGTATAGGGCAGGGAGGTGGCCTAATTCTGCACCGTAGGCATTGTGTGTGGATGGGGGCCGTACCATGTCGAGATGAAAGATTGCCTCTGTTGGCAGATTTCACTCCCATTTTTCAAGTTGCTGGATTGATTGAATCATGATGCAGCAGGCTGGGTGTGGGGGTTTTTAACTCTCTCCCTGCATCACTGGTCTACACTCGTCACGAATAAGAAATGACCTGCGTTTACACACACTGCCTTTCCCAACCTCCCTCAGGATCTTTCATAAAGCTTTTCCAAGCAGTGAGTGAGTTTTTGACGTGCGGTTACTGCAGTGGGGTCAGGAACGCAGTGACCAAGTTGTGCACAAACAGCAAGAAACCCACCAATCACCTGCTTTTAGTGGTGTTGTTTGAGGGGTAAATGTTGGGCTTGGGACAGGACACCTGTCGCCCTGACCACTCACGTGACTCCAGACCGACAGTGATGTGGTTGCCCCGGTGAATTAGCTGCCCTTATCCGTGACATGCACAAAGAATTTAAAAAGCCCCAGTTTTCAGAGAATGATAAATACTTCAGAGCCTCTCACGAGTAAACTGACAGAGTACAACACCTTGCTGATTCCGTATCTTTAATGCTGTCTTGACACAATTTTTCCTACTGCTAAAGTACATTCGCAGAAAGTGGATGCTGCTGAAATAATGCCACCCACTTCCTGGTGACCCGATCCTTTAACTGCAACAGGCTTGATACACATTGAAATTGGGTGAATTCTGTTCAGTGAACACCACAACTCTGCTTTTCCACAGCCACATTTCCACCTCTTCAATCAGGAAGCAGTCTGTCTGCCCTGAACCCCAAAAGGGCAGTGAAACTTTCGACACTCGCCCAAAGAATCACTCTTTGTCGCGGAGAATGTCAGCACAGTAAGAAGTCTCACAACACCAGGTTAAAGTCCAACAGGTTTATTTGGAATCACGAGCTTTTGGAGTCTCACTCCTTCCTCAGGAGAATGGAGAGTTGGGTTCACAAACAAGGCATACATAGATACAAACTCAATTGCAAGATAATGGTTGGAATGCACATCTTTATAGATAATCAAGTCTTTACAGGTAGGGACAGTGCGAGTGGAGAGAGGGATAATCACAGGTTAAAGAGGTGTGAATTGTCTCCAGCCAGGACAGTTAGTAGGACTAAAAGCCCAGGCAAAATCTGCATTGTGACAACGCAGAGTCGCCGAGCAGAAACTGATAGGCAAGTTCCACACACATGAGGACGGCCTCGACCGGGATCTTGGGTTCATGTCACACTATCTGTAACCCCCATCATTTGGCCTGGGCTTGCAAAATCTCACTAACTGTCCCAGCTCGAGACAATTCACACCTCCTTTTAACCTGTGATTATCTCTCTCACCACTCGCACTGTCTGTACCTGTAAAGACTTGATTATCTCGTAAAGACTCGGATTCCAACCATTATCTTGCAGTTGAGTCTGTGTCTGTATATGCCGTGTTTGTGAACCCAACTCTCCACGCACCTGAGGAAGGAGCAGCGCTGTGAAAGCTCGTGATTCCAAATAAACCTGTTGGACTTTAACCTGGTGTTGTGAGACTTCTTACTGTGCCCCACCCCAGTCCAATGCCGGCATCGTCACCACACGGCAGAGAATCGGTGACTCACTGAACAGTAACTCAAAAGAGAATGACATTAAATGGATGAATATAAAAGGTATCATCCACTAGTAACAGGCCCAGGAGTCAGATCCCTTGTTAATCCTGTCCTGCCACAGGGGAATAGTCTTTGGAATTATTTTTATAAACAAGATTTTTTTTGATAATATATATTTACAAAATAGCTGCAACTGAAAATAGATCATTTGCTTTCTCTGTACAGAATAGTAATTTATAATTATTTTTTAAAAAGAGAAGATTTAACAGTGATAAAATATATTGAAGTTACATTTTTAAAAAGTGACAACACTCCCACCATATCTAGAATTCCCGATTGTGTTCAGAACTCACCCCCCCCCCCCTCAAACTCCCTCCAGGTTTTTTTTCCCCCCCTGGTGTTTAAATTCTTCAGAGAAATCTTCTCGTCATCCAGTCTCCCACGGACTGGAACCACCAGGAGATTTCTTCTGCTTCACTCCCTGCTCCCCACGTGAGGTGAGCAACATGGGTTGGTTCAGGTCTCATTAGAGTGAGGGAGGAAGGGGGGGGGGGGCGCTGCGGAGAGACAGTAATCGTCAGCTGAGATTTTCAGGGCCTCGTTCCCTTTTTGCAGTTTACAATGGTTCCTCACAAGTTTGAAATTGGCTGCTCAGCCATTCTGTGCCCACAGTCGCTGCAGATCTGGGATTTTTTTAAGTGCCGCAACTCCAAACGCAAGTCCACGGCAGTGTCACCCCAGCGACCTTTCCTTTAAACTGTTTCCCTCAACTACCTCTCCTGTTATGGCCTGTTCCTGTGCTGTGTGGAACATAGTTAAATATTTGGTTCACCCCCCCCCTCACCGGAGGACCAAAAACAAACCTTTGGTTAAAACGCGGAGTAACTTCCACCTCCTCCACTGACCAGAGTCACAGACAATAATATGCAGTCTGAGTGGGGCAGTGTTAATTCAGACGTGTCAATGTTACAGGGGGCCCCCCACGCACACGGTGCAACCGTCAGACTGAACGTCTTCAGATCTCAGACAATTTCAGAGCCTCAGCACCAAGGAGCCGGTGTCTGCCGGATCACCACCACCACTGCCTGTCCTGTCAGGCTGACTCTGGGGTGTGTACACACTCAGACACATCTCTGTATTGCCAGGGGGGGGGGCGGGGGGGGGGAAGGTGGTTAGTACACAGCTCTGCTGTGCTGTTACTATCACCTGGTGAGAGTGAGAAGCTGCTGGACCAAAACCGGAAGCGACACATTTTCTCCTTGCAGGCTGCAAGTGGAGGAATCACTTCCCAAGCAGCGAACTCTACCCTGGATTCAGATTCATGGTTTACACCAGTTTGCAAAAGTGGATTAAGTTTGTGCTCTGATTCTCCAATTCTGCTCGTTATCGGTGCGTGCGATCTTAGTCTAAGGAGATGATATCTAATCCGTGGCTGAGGCCGCCACCGCTGATGTTACTCCCAGTGGTGAGGGCCGCAGCCCCGAGGTGACTGTGCTGACTCTCCCTCAGTCCACTGCCGGAGATGATGCTGCTGCTCCTGTTGGCTGCCCCGTGTCCCCGGCTTGTGGAGCTGACAATGGGCTCCAGGAAATGTGGCGAGGACGTTAACTGGAAGAAGTGGCTGAGCGAGGAGCGCATGGCCTCTTGGTCGTCGGAGGAGCTGCTGATAACGGAACTGTAATGCTGCAAGGGAAACGGGACACGTCAGCACTCAAACACCAGATACTGCAGCCGACACATCCTCCTCCAGCCTGCACCAAGGACATCACACCACCTGCTCAACATGCTGCTGCCCCACATCTCAATACTCTTCCCCTCCATCAGACTACAGGCTTAGAAACCACAACTTTCTAATGGGACAGTGGAGAGGGAGCTTTACTCTGTATCTAACCCCGTGCTGTACCTGTCCTGGGAGTGTTTGATGGGGGACAGTGGAGAGGGAGCTTTACTCTGTATCTAACCCCGTGCTGTACCTGTCCTGGGAGTGTTTGATGGGGACAGTGTAGAGGGAGCTTTACTCTGTATCGAACCCCGTGCTGTACCTGTCCTGGGAGTGTTTGATGGGGGACAGTGGAGAGGGAGCTTTACTCTGTATCTAACCCCGTGCTGTACCTGTCCTGGGAGTGTTTGATGGGGGACAGTGTAGAGGGAGCTTTACTCTGTATCTAACCCCATGCTGTACCTGTCCTGGGAGTGTTTGATGGGGGACAGTGTAGAGGGAGCTTTACTCTGTATCTAACCCCGTGCTGTACCTGTCCTGGGAGTGTTTGATGGGGACAGTGTAGAGGGAGCTTTACTCTGTATCTAACCCCATGCTGTACCTGTCCTGGGAGTGTTTGATGGGGGACAGTGTAGAGGGAGCTTCACTCTGTATCTAACCCCGTGCTGTACCTGTCCTGGGAGTGTTTGATGGGGACAGTGTAGAGGGAGCTTTACTCTGTATCTAACCCCGTGCTGTACCTGTCCTGGGAGTGTTTGATGGGGACAGTGTAGAGAGAGCTTTACTCTGTATCTAACCCCGTGCTGTACCTGTCCTGGGAGTGTTTGATGGGGACAGTATAGAGGGAGCTTTACTCTGTATCTAACCCCATGCTGTACCTGTCCTGGGAGTGTTTGATGGGGGACAGTGTAGAGGGAGCTTCACTCTGTATCTAACCCCGTGCTGTACCTGTCCTGGGAGTGTTTGATGGGGACAGTGTAGAGGGAGCTTTACTCTGTATCTAACCCCGTGCTGTACCTGTCCTGGGAGTGTTTGATGGGGACAGTGTAGAGAGAGCTTTACTCTGTATCTAACCCCGTGCTGTACCTGTCCTGGGAGTGTTTGATGGGGACAGGGTAGAGGGAGCTTTACTCTGTATCTAACCCCGTGCTGTACCTGTCCTGGGAGCTTTATTCTCTATCTAACCCGTGTTCCTCAGCTGGAGTAACTGGTGCTACTGAAAACATACAAGTTACAGACATACAAAAACTGTTGTGTGCATCTCTCCCCACCCGCCTGGAATGAAAATAAACCAGAATAAAAACCCATTGTCAATCAAGGGGAAGTGAAAGATGAATCTATCCACTCAGCGACTGAAGCAGGTCCAGCTTTCGTAGAATCCTACAATGCAAAAGGAGGCCATTCGGCCCATCGGCTCTGCACCGACCACGATCCCACACAAACCCTATCCCCATGCATTTACCCTAGCTAGTTCACCTGACAAGGGGCAATTAAGCTTAGCTAATCCCCCTAACCCGCACATGTTTGGAGTGTGGGAGGAAACCGGAGCACCCGGAGGAAACCCACGCAGACACGGGGAGAACGTGCAGACTCCGCACAGACAGTGACCCAAGCCGGGAATCGAACCCGGGTCCCTGGCGCTGTGGGGCAGCAGTGCTGACCACTGTGCCACCGTGCCGCTTTGTGGAGGAAGTTGGTGGAGGCACCAGCAGCTCGTCCCCAATAAGAATGTTCCCTCTGGAAAGGAACTGCCCAAGTTAAACCTACATCCGTTGTTTCTCCTCAGTAAGAGTCCGGTCTCTCGAATGCACACCCTTTATTCAATTAAACCTGCCCTTGCCCGCACAAAGCTGCTTCAATCCCAGTACGGAGCATCAAAAAACAGGAACAGGTAAATCAGTGCGTACCCCTGCCTGTACTCACCTGGCTGTCTGCTTGCAAGAAAGAAAATAAATCTAAACCTGTGGAGGAAACAGAGAAACAGTCAGTGCTGCCGCAGCCAGTGTTACCCTCTGATCATTCAGTACAGACACAGCACGGAAATCACAGACAAACCAGCCACTGCACACTCACACAGCCACAGTCAGAGTGGGCACACTGGGGAACGGCGGCGTCGGGGCGTGGGTGAGGATCCGGGTAGGTGTCGGGGTCAGGATGGGTGTGGAGACGTGGGGTGTGGGTGGGGGTGCGGGGTCAGGTGTCGGGGTGTCGGGTGTCAGGGGGGTGGGTGTCAGGGGGGTGGGTGTCAGGGGGGTGGGTGTCAGGGGGGTGGGTGTCAGGGGGGTGGGTGTCAGGGGGGTGGGTGTCAGGGGGGTGGGTGTCAGGGGGGTGGGTGTCAGGGGGGTGGGTGTCGGGGGGTGGGTGTCGGGGGGTGGGTGTCGGGGGGTGGGTGTCGGGGGGTGGGTGTCGGGGGGTGGGTGTCAGGGGGGTGGGTGTCAGGGGGGTGGGTGTCAGGGGGGTGGGTGTCAGGGGGGTGGGGGTGGGGGTGGGGGCCCTGTTTTTACAGGAGGGGGAAGTGGAAAATGGAAGAATTTACCTTGGATGTCTGAAGGCAGCGGCGGCATGTGATAGGAAAGATGATACTCGGGAATGGTGAGAGACGAAAGGTAATCGGAAGGAACCGCAGTGCTGGCAGCAGCTTGAAACATGGGAGGCAGCTGGTGTAGGTTCAGCAATCTGTCAGAGTGATATTGAAAAATCAATTACTATCTCATCAAACCAATCCCAGTGGAACAGCAGAAAAGACTGTGTCCCCGGCACTGCAGTGTGTGTGTCAGCAGTACTGTGTGTGTGTGTGTCTGCAGTACTGTGTGTGTGTGTGTGTGTCTGCAGTACCGTGTGTGTGTGTGTGTGTGTCTGCAGTACCGTGTGTGTGTGTGTGTCTGCAGTACCGTGTGTGTGTGTGTGTGTGTCTGCAGTACCGTGTGTGTGTGTGTGTCTGCAGTACCGTGTGTGTGTGTGTGTGTGTCTGCAGTACCGTGTGTGTGTGTGTGTCTGCAGTACCGTGTGTGTGTGTGTGTGTGTCTGCAGTACCGTGTGCGTGTGTGTGTCTGCAGTACCGTGTGTGTGTGTGTGTGTGTCTGCAGTACCGTGTGCGTGTGTGTGTGTGTCTGCAGTACCGTGTGTGTGTGTGTGTCTGCAGTACCGTGTGTGTGTGTGTGTGTGTCTGCAGTACCGTGTGTGTGTGTGTGTGTGTGTCTGCAGTACCGTGCGGGTGTGTGTGTCTGCAGTACCGTGTGTGTGTGTGTGTGTGTGTGTGTGTCTGCAGTACCGTGTGTGTGTGTGTGTGTGTGTCTGCAGTACCGTGTGTGTGTGTGTGTGTGTCTGCAGTACCGTGTGTGTGTGTGTGTGTGTGTGTGTGTCTGCAGTACCGTGCGGGTGTGTGTGTCTGCAGTACCGTGCGGGTGTGTGTGTCTGCAGTACCGTGTGTGTGTGTGTGTGTGTGTCTGCAGTACCGTGTGTGTGTGTGTCTGCAGTACCGTGTGTGTGTGTGTGTGTCTGCAGTACCGTGTGTGTGTGTGTCTGCAGTACCGTGTGCGTGTGCGTGTGTGTCTGCAGTACCGTGTGTGTGTGTCTGCAGTACCGTGTGTGTGTGTGTGTGTCTGCAGTACCGTGCGGGTGTGTGTGTCTGCAGTACCGTGTGTGTGTGTGTGTGTGTGTGTCTGCAGTACCGTGTGTGTGTGTGTGTCTGCAGTACTGTGTGTGTGTGTGTCTGCAGTACCGTGTGTGTGTGTGTGTGTCTGCAGTACCGTGTGTGTGTGTGTCTGCAGTACCGTGTGCGTGTGTGTCTGCAGTACCGTGTGTGTGTGTGTGTCTGCAGTACCGTGTGTGTGTGTGTCTGCAGTACCGTGTGCGTGTGTGTGTGTGTCTGCAGTACCGTGTGTGTGTGTGTCTGCAGTACCGTGTGCGTGTGTGTGTGTGTCTGCAGTACTGTGTGTCTGCAGTACCGTGTGTGTGTGTGTCAGCAGTACTGTGTGTGTGTCAGCAGTACCGTGTGTGTGTGTGTGTCTGCAGTACTGTGTGTGTGTCAGCAGTACCGTGTGTGTGTCTGCAGTACTGTGTGTGTGTCTGCAGTACCGTGTGTGTGTGTGTGTCTGCAGTACCGTGTGTGTGTGTGTGTCAGCAGTACTGTGTGTGTGTGTCTGCAGTACTGTGTGTGTGTCTGCAGTACTGTGTGTGTGTCTGCAGTACTGTGTGTGTGTCTGCAGTACTGTGTGTGTGTGTCTGCAGTACTGTGTGTGTGTGTCAGCAGTACCGTGTGTGTGTCTGCAGTACTGTGTGTGTGTGTCTGCAGTACTGTGTGTGTGTGTCAGCAGTACCGTGTGTGTGTCTGCAGTACTGTGTGTGTGTCTGCAGTACTGTGTGTGTGTGTCTGCAGTACCGTGTGTGTGTCTGCAGTACCGTGTGTGTGTCTGCAGTACTGTGTGTGTGTGTGTCTGCAGTACTGTGTGTGTGTCAGCAGTACTGTGTGTGTGTGTCTGCAGTACTGTGTGTGTGTCTGCAGTACTGTGTGTGTGTCTGCAGTACTGTGTGTGTGTGTCTGCAGTACTGTGTGTGTGTCTGCAGTACTGTGTGTGTGTGTCTGCAGTACTGTGTGTGTGTGTCAGCAGTACCGTGTGTGTGTCTGCAGTACTGTGTGTGTGTCTGCAGTACTGTGTGTGTGTGTCTGCAGTACCGTGTGTGTGTCTGCAGTACCGTGTGTGTGTCTGCAGTACTGTGTGTGTGTGTGTCTGCAGTACTGTGTGTGTGTCAGCAGTACTGTGTGTGTGTGTCTGCAGTACTGTGTGTGTGTCTGCAGTACTGTGTGTGTGTGTGTCTGCAGTACTGTGTGTGTGTCTGCAGTACTGTGTGTGTGTCTGCAGTACTGTGTGTGTGTGTGTGTCTGCAGTACTGTGTGTGTGTCTGCAGTACTGTGTGTGTGTCTGCAGTACTGTGTGTGTGTGTCTGCAGTACCGTGTGTGTGTCTGCAGTACTGTGTGTGTGTCTGCAGTACTGTGTGTGTGTCTGCAGTACTGTGTGTGTGTGTCTGCAGTACCGTGTGTGTGTGTCTGCAGTACCGTGTGTGTGTCTGCAGTACTGTGTGTGTGTGTGTCTGCAGTACTGTGTGTGTGTGTGTGTCTGCAGTACTGTGTGTGTGTGTGTGTCTGCAGTACTGTGTGTGTGTGTGTGTCTGCAGTACTGTGTGTGTGTGTGTGTCTGCAGTACTGTGTGTGTGTGTGTCTGCAGTACTGTGTGTGTGTGTGTCTGCAGTACTGTGTGTGTGTGTGTGTCTGCAGTACTGTGTGTGTGTGTGTGTCTGCAGTACTGTGTGTGTGTGTGTCTGCAGTACTGTGTGTGTGTGTGTGTCTGCAGTACTGTGTGTGTGTCTGCAGTACTGTGTGTGTGTGTCTGCAGTACCGTGTGTGTGTCTGCAGTACTGTGTGTGTGTGTGTGTCTGCAGTACTGTGTGTGTGTGTGTCTGCAGTACTGTGTGTGTGTGTGTCTGCAGTACTGTGTGTGTGTGTGTGTCTGCAGTACTGTGTGTGTGTGTGTGTCTGCAGTACTGTGTGTGTGTGTGTCTGCAGTACTGTGTGTGTGTCTGCAGTACTGTGTGTGTGTCTGCAGTACTGTGTGTGTGTGTCTGCAGTACCGTGTGTGTGTCTGCAGTACTGTGTGTGTGTCTGCAGTACTGTGTGTGTGTGTCTGCAGTACCGTGTGTGTGTCTGCAGTACTGTGTGTGTGTGAGTCTGCAGTACTGTGTGTGTGTCTGCAGTACTGTGTGTGTGTCTGCAGTACTGTGTGTGTGTCTGCAGTACTGTGTGTGTGTGTCTGCAGTACTGTGTGTGTGCGTGTGTCTGCAGTACTGTGCGTGTGTGTGTCTGCAGTAGTGTGTGTGTGTGTGTGTGTCTGCAGTACTGTGTGTGTGTGTGTCTGCAGTACTGTGTGTGTGTGTGTCTGCAGTACTGTGTGTGTGTCTGCAGTACTGTGTGTGTGTGTGTGTCTGCAGTACTGTGTGTGTGTGTGTCTGCAGTACTGTGCGTGTGTGTGTGTCTGCAGTACTGTGTGTGTGTGTGTGTCTGCAGTACTGTGCGTGTGTGTGTGTCTGCAGTAGTGTGTGTGTGTGTGTGTCTGCAGTACTGTGCGTGTGTGTGTGTCTGCAGTACTGTGCGTGTGTGTGTGTCTGCAGTACTGTGCGTGTGTGTGTGTCTGCAGTAGCGTGTGTGTGTGTGTGTCTGCAGTACTGTGCGTGTGTGTGTCTGCAGTAGTGTGTGTGTGTGTGTCTGCAGTACTGTGTGTGTGTCTGCAGTACTGTGTGTGTGTCTGCAGTACTGTGTGTGTCAGCAGTACCGTGTGTGTGTGTGTCTGCAGTACCGTGTGTGTGTGTGTGTGTGTGTGTGTGTGTGTGTCTGCAGTACCGTGTGCGGGTGTGTGTCTGCAGTACCGTGTGTGTGTCTGCAGTACCGTGTGTGTGTCTGCAGTACCGTGTGTGTGTCTGCAGTACTGTGTGTGTGTGTCTGCAGTACCGTGTGTGTGTCTGCAGTACCGTGTGTGTGTGTGTCTGCAGTACTGTGTGTGTCTGCAGTACTGTGTGTGTGTGTGTGTCTGCAGTACCGTGTGTGTGTGTCTGCAGTACCGTGTGTGTGTCTGCAGTACCGTGTGTGTGTCTGCAGTACCGTGTGTGTGTGTGTCTGCAGTACTGTGTGTGTGTGTCTGCAGTACCGTGTGTGTGTCTGCAGTACCGTGTGTGTGTGTGTCTGCAGTACCGTGTGCGTGTGTGTGTGTGTCTGCAGTACCGTGTGCATGTGTGTGTGTGTCTGCAGTACCGTGTGTGTGTGTCAGCAGTACTGTGTGTGTCTGCAGTACCGTGTGTGTGTGTCTGCAGTACCGTGTGTGTGTCTGCAGTACCGTGTGCGTGTGTGTGTGTGTCTGCAGTACCGTGTGCATGTGTGTGTGTGTCTGCAGTACCGTGTGCATGTGTGTGTGTGTCTGCAGTACTGTGTGCGTGTGTGTGTCTGCAGTACTGTGTGCGTGTGTGTGTCTGCAGTACTGTGTGTGTGTGTGTGTCTGCAGTACTGTGTGTGTGTGTGTGTCTGCAGTACTGTGTGCATGTGTGTGTGTGTCTGCAGTACCGTGTGCATGTGTGTGTGTGTCTGCAGTACCGTGTGCATGTGTGTGTGTCTGCAGTACTGTGTGCGTGTGTGTGTCTGCAGTACTGTGTGCGTGTGTGTGTCTGCAGTACTGTGTGTGTGTGTGTGTCTGCAGTACTGTGTGTGTGTGTGTCTGCAGTACTGTGTGTGTGTCTGCAGTACTGTGTGTGTGTGTCTGCAGTACCGTGTGTGTGTCTGCAGTACTGTGTGTGTGTCTGCAGTACTGTGTGTGTGTGTCTGCAGTACCGTGTGTGTGTCTGCAGTACTGTGTGTGTGTCTGCAGTACTGTGTGTGTGTCTGCAGTACCGTGTGTGTGTCTGCAGTACCGTGTGTGTGTCTGCAGTACTGTGTGTGTGTGAGTCTGCAGTACTGTGTGTGTGTCTGCAGTACTGTGTGTGTGTCTGCAGTACTGTGTGTGTGTCTGCAGTACTGTGTGTGTGTGTCTGCAGTACTGTGTGTGTGCTGCAGCTGTGTGTGTGTCTGCAGTACTGTGCGTTGCGTCGTGTGTGTGTCTGCAGTAGTGTGTGTGTTGCGGCAGTGTGTGTGTGTCAGCAGTACTGTGTGTGTGTCTTCAGTAGTGTGTGTGTCTGCAGTACTGTGTGTGTGTGTGTGTGTCAGTACTGTGTGTGTGTCTGCAGTACTGTGTGTGTGTGTGTCTGCAGTACTGTGTGTGTGTCTGCAGTACTGTGTGTGTGTGTGTGTCTGCAGTACTGTGTGTGTGTGTGTCTGCAGTACTGTGCGTGTGTGTGTGTCTGCAGTACTGTGTGTGTGTGTGTGTCTGCAGTACTGTGCGTGTGTGTGTGTCTGCAGTAGTGTGTGTGTGTGTGTGTCTGCAGTACTGTGCGTGTGTGTGTGTCTGCAGTACTGTGTGTGTGTGTGTGTCTGCAGTACTGTGTGTGTGTGTGTGTCTGCAGTACTGTGTGTGTGTGTGTGTCTGCAGTACTGTGTGTGTGTGTCTGCAGTACTGTGCGTGTGTGTGTGTCTGCAGTACTGTGTGTGTGTGTGTGTCTGCAGTACTGTGCGTGTGTGTGTGTCTGCAGTAGTGTGTGTGTGTGTGTGTCTGCAGTACTGTGCGTGTGTGTGTGTCTGCAGTACTGTGTGTGTGTGTGTGTCTGCAGTACTGTGCGTGTGTGTGTGTCTGCAGTAGCGTGTGTGTGTGTGTGTCTGCAGTACTGTGCGTGTGTGTGTGTCTGCAGTAGTGTGTGTGTGTGTGTGTGTCAGCAGTACTGTGTGTGTGTGTGTCTGCAGTACTGTGTGTGTGTCTGCAGTACTGTGTGTGTGTCTGCAGTACTGTGTGTGTGTCTGCAGTACTGTGTGTGTAAGCAGTACCGTGTGTGTGTGTGTCTGCAGTACCGTGTGTGTGTGTGTGTCTGCAGTACCGTGTGTGTGTCTGCAGTACCGTGTGTGTGTCTGCAGTACCGTGTGTGTGTCTGCAGTACTGTGTGTGTGTGTCTGCAGTACCGTGTGTGTGTCTGCAGTACCGTGTGTGTGTGTGTCTGCAGTACTGTGTGTGTGTGTGTCTGCAGTACTGTGTGTGTGTGTGTGTCTGCAGTACCGTGTGTGTGTGTCTGCAGTACCGTGTGTGTGTCTGCAGTACCGTGTGTGTGTGTGTCTGCAGTACTGTGTGTGTGTGTCTGCAGTACCGTGTGTGTGTCTGCAGTACCGTGTGTGTGTGTGTCTGCAGTACTGTGTGTGTGTCTGCAGTACCGTGTGTGTGTCTGCAGTACCGTGTGTGTGTCTGCAGTACCGTGTGTGTGTCTGCAGTACCGTGTGTGTGTGTGTCTGCAGTACCGTGTGCATGTGTGTGTGTGTCTGCAGTACCGTGTGTGTGTGTCAGCAGTACTGTGTGTGTGTCTGCAGTACCGTGTGTGTGTGTCTGCAGTACCGTGTGCGTGTGTGTGTGTGTCTGCAGTACCGTGTGCATGTGTGTGTGTGTCTGCAGTCCTGTGTGCGTGTGTGTGTCTGCAGTACTGTGTGCGTGTATGTGTCTGCAGTACTGTGTGTGTGTGTGTCTGCAGTACTGTGTGTGTGTCTGCAGTACTGTGTGTGTGTGTCTGCAGTACTGTGTGTGTGTCTGCAGTACTGTGTGTGTGTCTGCAGTACTGTGTGTGTGTGTGTCTGCAGTACTGTGTGTGTGTCTGCAGTACTGTGTGTGTGTCTGCAGTACTGTGTGTGTGTCTGCAGTACTGTGTGTGTGTGTCTGCAGTACTGTGTGTGTGTCTGCAGTACTGTGTGTGTGTCTGCAGTACTGTGTGTGTGTGTGTCTGCAGTACTGTGTGTGTGTCTGCAGTACTGTGTGTGTGTCTGCAGTACTGTGTGTGTGTCTGCAGTACTGTGTGTGTGTGTGTCTGCAGTACTGTGTGTGTGTCTGCAGTACTGTGTGTGTGTCTGCAGTACTGTGTGTGTGTCTGCAGTACTGTGTGTGTGTGTCTGCAGTACTGTGTGTGTGTCTGCAGTACTGTGTGTGTGTCTGCAGTACTGTGTGTGTGTGTGTCTGCAGTACTGTGTGTGTGTCTGCAGTACTGTGTGTGTGTCTGCAGTACTGTGTGTGTGTCTGCAGTACTGTGTGTGTGTGTCTGCAGTACCGTGTGTGTGTCTGCAGTACTGTGTGTGTGTCTGCAGTACTGTGTGTGTGTCTGCAGTACTGTGTGTGTGTGTCTGCAGTACCGTGTGTGTGTGTCTGCAGTACCGTGTGTGTGTGTCTGCAGTACTGTGTGTGTGTGTGTCTGCAGTACTGTGTGTGTGTGTGTGTCTGCAGTACTGTGTGTGTGTGTGTGTGTCTGCAGTACTGTGTGTGTGTGTGTCTGCAGTACTGTGTGTGTGTGTGTCTGCAGTACTGTGTGTGTGTGTGTCTGCAGTACTGTCTGTGTGTGTGTGTCTGCAGTACTGTGTGTGTGTGTGTGTCTGCAGTACTGTGTGTGTGTGTGTGTCTGCAGTACTGTGTGTGTGTGTGTCTGCAGTACTGTGTGTGTGTCTGCAGTACTGTGTGTGTGTCTGCAGTACCGTGTGTGTGTCTGCAGTACTGTGTGTGTGTCTGCAGTACCGTGTGTGTGTCTGCAGTACTGTGTGTGTGTGAGTCTGCAGTACTGTGTGTGTGTCTGCAGTACTGTGTGTGTGTCTGCAGTACTGTGTGTGTGTCTGCAGTACTGTGTGTGTGTGTCTGCAGTACTGTGTGTGTGCGTGTGTCTGCAGTACTGTGCGTGTGTGTGTGTCTGCAGTAGTGTGTGTGTGTGTGTCAGCAGTAGTGTGTGCGTGTGTGTGTCTGCAGTACTGTGTGTGTGTGTGTCTGCAGTACTGTGTGTGTGTCTGCAGTACTATGTGTGTGTGTGTGTCTGCAGTACTGTGTGTGTGTGTGTCTGCAGTACTGTGCGTGTGTGTGTGTCTGCAGTACTGTGTGTGTGTGTGTGTCTGCAGTACTGTGCGTGTGTGTGTCTGCAGTACTGTGTGTGTGTCTGCAGTACTGTGTGTGTCTGCAGTACTGTGTGTGTGTGTGTGTCTGCAGTACCGTGTGTGTCTGCAGTACTGTGTGTGTCTGCAGTACTGTGTGTGTCTGCAGTACTGTGTGTGTGTGTGTGTCTGCAGTACTGTGTGTGTGTGTGTGTCTGCAGTACTGTGCGTGTGTGTGTCTGCAGTACCGTGTGTGTGTCTGCAGTACCGTGTGTGTGTGTGTCTGCAGTACTGTGCGTGTGTGTGTCTGCAGTACCGTGTGTGTGTCTGCAGTACCGTGTGTGTGTGTGTCTGCAGTACCGTGTGTGTGTCTGCAGTACCGTGTGTGTGTGTGTCTGCAGTACTGTGTGTGTGTGTCTGCAGTACCGTGTGCGCGTGTGTGTGTGTCTGCAGTACCGTGTGCATGTGTGTGTGTGTCTGCAGTACCGTGTGTGTGTGTCAGCAGTACCGTGTGTGTGTGTCTGCACTACCGTGTGCGCGTGTGTGTGTGTCTGCAGTACCGTGTGCATGTGTGTGTGTCTGCAGTACTGTGTGTGTGTGTGTGTGTCTGCAGTACCGTGTGCGTGTGTGTGTGTGTCTGCAGTACCGTGTGCGTGTGTGTGTGTGTCTGCAGTACCGTGTGCATGTGTGTGTGTCTGCAGTACTGTGTGCGTGTGTGTGTCTGCAGTACTGTGTGCGTGTGTGTGTCTGCAGTACTGTGTGTGTGTGTGTGTCTGCAGTACTGTGTGTGTGTGTGTGTCTGCAGTACTGTGTGTGTGTGTGTGTCTGCAGTACTGTGTGTGTGTGTGTGTCTGCAGTACTGTGTGTGTGTGTGTCTGCAGTACTGTGTGTGTGTCTGCAGTACTGTGTGTGTGTCTGCAGTACTGTGTGTGTGTGTCTGCAGTACTGTGTGTGTGTCTGCAGTACTGTGTGTGTGTCTGCAGTACTGTGTGTGTGTGTCTGCAGTACCGTGTGTGTGTCTGCAGTACTGTGTGTGTGTGAGTCTGCAGTACTGTGTGTGTGTCTGCAGTACTGTGTGTGTGTCTGCAGTACTGTGTGTGTGTCTGCAGTACTGTGTGTGTGTGTCTGCAGTACTGTGTGTGTGCGTGTGTCTGCAGTACTGTGCGTGTGTGTCTGCAGTACTGTGCGTGTGTGTGTGTCTGCAGTAGTGTGTGTGTGTGTGTGTGTCAGCAGTAGTGTGTGTGTGTGTGTCTGCAGTACTGTGTGTGTGTGTGTCTGCAGTACTGTGTGTGTGTCTGCAGTACTGTGTGTGTGTGTGTCTGCAGTACTGTGCGTGTGTGTGTGTCTGCAGTACTGTGTGTGTGTGTGTGTCTGCAGTACTGTGCGTGTGTGTGTGTCTGCAGTAGTGTGTGTGTGTGTGTGTCTGCAGTACTGTGCGTGTGTGTGTGTCTGCAGTACTGTGTGTGTGTCTGCAGTACTGTGCGTGTGTGTGTGTCTGCAGTAGCGTGTGTGTGTGTGTGTCTGCAGTACTGTGCGTGTGTGTGTGTCTGCAGTAGTGTGTGTGTGTGTGTGTGTCAGCAGTAGTGTGTGTGTGTGTGTCTGCAGTACTGTGTGTGTGTGTGTCTGCAGTACTGTGTGTGTGTCTGCAGTACTGTGTGTGTGTCTGCAGTACTGTGTGTGTGTCTGCAGTACTGTGTGTGTAAGCAGTACCGTGTGTGTGTGTGTCTGCAGTACCGTGTGTGTGTGTGTCTGCAGTACCGTGTGCGGGTGTGTGTCTGCAGTACCGTGTGTGTGTCTGCAGTACCGTGTGTGTGTCTGCAGTACCGTGTGTGTGTCTGCAGTACTGTGTGTGTGTGTCTGCAGTACCGTGTGTGTGTCTGCAGTACCGTGTGTGTGTGTGTCTGCAGTACTGTGTGTGTGTGTGTCTGCAGTACTGTGTGTGTGTGTGTGTCTGCAGTACCGTGTGTGTGTGTCTGCAGTACCGTGTGTGTGTCTGCAGTACCGTGTGTGTGTGTGTCTGCAGTACTGTGTGTGTGTGTCTGCAGTACCGTGTGTGTGTCTGCAGTACCGTGTGTGTGTGTGTCTGCAGTACTGTGTGTGTGTGTCTGCAGTACCGTGTGTGTGTCTGCAGTACCGTGTGTGTGTCTGCAGTACCGTGTGTGTGTGTGTCTGCAGTACCGTGTGCATGTGTGTGTGTGTCTGCAGTACCGTGTGTGTGTGTCAGCAGTACTGTGTGTGTGTCTGCAGTACCGTGTGTGTGTGTCTGCAGTACCGTGTGTGTGTCTGCAGTACCGTGTGCGTGTGTGTGTGTGTCTGCAGTACCGTGTGCATGTGTGTGTGTGTCTGCAGTACCGTGTGCATGTGTGTGTGTGTCTGCAGTACTGTGTGCGTGTGTGTGTCTGCAGTACTGTGTGCGTGTGTGTGTCTGCAGTACTGTGTGCGTGTATGTGTCTGCAGTACTGTGTGCGTGTGTGTGTCTGCAGTACTGTGTGCGTGTGTGTGTCAGCAGTACTGTGTGTGTGTGTGTCTGCAGTACTGTGTGTGTGTCTGCAGTACTGTGTGTGTGTGTGTCTGCAGTACTGTGTGTGTGTCTGCAGTACTGTGTGTGTGTCTGCAGTACTGTGTGTGTGTGTGTCTGCAGTACTGTGTGTGTGTCTGCAGTACTGTGTGTGTGTCTGCAGTACTGTGTGTGTGTCTGCAGTACTGTGTGTGTGTGTCTGCAGTACCGTGTGTGTGTCTGCAGTACTGTGTGTGTGTCTGCAGTACTGTGTGTGTGTCTGCAGTACTGTGTGTGTGTGTCTGCAGTACCGTGTGTGTGTGTCTGCAGTACCGTGTGTGTGTCTGCAGTACTGTGTGTGTGTGTCTGCAGTACTGTGTGTGTGTGTCTGCAGTACTGTGTGTGTGTGTGTCTGCAGTACTGTGTGTGTGTGTGTGTCTGCAGTACTGTGTGTGTGTGTCTGCAGTACTGTGTGTGTGTGTGTGTCTGCAGTACTGTGTGTGTGTGTGTGTCTGCAGTACTGTGTGTGTGTGTGTGTCTGCAGTACTGTGTGTGTGTGTGTGTCTGCAGTACTGTGTGTGTGTGTGTCTGCAGTACTGTGTGTGTGTGTGTCTGCAGTACTGTGTGTGTGTGTGTGTCTGCAGTACTGTGTGTGTGTGTGTGTCTGCAGTACTGTGTGTGTGTGTGTCTGCAGTACTGTGTGTGTGTGTGTGTGTCTGCAGTACTGTGTGTGTCTGCAGTACTGTGTGTGTGTGTCTGCAGTACCGTGTGTGTGTCTGCAGTACTGTGTGTGTGTCTGCAGTACTGTGTGTGTGTGTGTGTCTGCAGTACTGTGTGTGTGTGTGTCTGCAGTACTGTGTGTGTGTGTGTCTGCAGTACTGTGTGTGTGTGTGTCTGCAGTACTGTGTGTGTGTGTGTGTCTGCAGTACTGTGTGTGTGTGTGTGTCTGCAGTACTGTGTGTGTGTGTGTGTCTGCAGTACTGTGTGTGTGTGTGTCTGCAGTACTGTGTGTGTGTCTGCAGTACTGTGTGTGTGTCTGCAGTACTGTGTGTGTGTGTCTGCAGTACCGTGTGTGTGTCTGCAGTACTGTGTGTGTGTCTGCAGTACTGTGTGTGTGTGTCTGCAGTACCGTGTGTGTGTCTGCAGTACTGTGTGTGTGTGAGTCTGCAGTACTGTGTGTGTGTCTGCAGTACTGTGTGTGTGTCTGCAGTACTGTGTGTGTGTCTGCAGTACTGTGTGTGTGTGTCTGCAGTACTGTGTGTGTGCGTGTGTCTGCAGTACTGTGCGTGTGTGTGTGTCTGCAGTAGTGTGTGTGTGTGTGTGTGTGTGTGTGTGTCTGCAGTACTGTGTGTGTGTGTGTGTCTGCAGTACTGTGCGTGTGTGTGTGTCTGCAGTACTGTGTGTGTGTGTGTGTCTGCAGTAGTGTGTGTGTGTCTGCAGTACTGTGCGTGTGTGTGTGTCTGCAGTACTGTGCGTGTGTGTGTGTCTGCAGTAGTGTGTGTGTGTGTGTGTCTGCAGTACTGTGCGTGTGTGTGTGTCTGCAGTAGTGTGTGTGTGTGTGTGTCTGCAGTACTGTGTGTGTGTGTGTGTCTGCAGTACTGTGCGTGTGTGTGTGTCTGCAGTACTGTGTGTGTGTGTGTGTCTGCAGTACTGTGCGTGTGTGTGTGTCTGCAGTACTGTGCGTGTGTGTGTGTCTGCAGTAGCGTGTGTGTGTGTGTGTCTGCAGTACTGTGCGTGTGTGTGTGTCTGCAGTAGCGTGTGTGTGTCTGCAGTACTGTGCGTGTGTGTGTGTCTGCAGTAGTGTGTGTGTGTGTGTCTGCAGTACTGTGTGTGTCTGCAGTACTGTGTGTGTCTGCAGTACTGTGTGTGTGTCTGCAGTACTGTGTGTGTGTCTGCAGTACTGTGTGTGTGTCTGCAGTACTGTGTGTGTCAGCAGTACCGTGTGTGTGTGTGTCTGCAGTACCGTGTGTGTCAGCAGTACCGTGTGTGTGTGTGTCTGCAGTACCGTGTGTGTGTGTGTCTGCAGTACCGTGTGCGGGTGTGTGTGTCTGCAGTACCGTGTGTGTGTCTGCAGTACCGTGTGTGTGTCTGCAGTACCGTGTGTGTGTGTGTCTGCAGTACCGTGTGCGGGTGTGTGTGTCTGCAGTACCGTGTGTGTGTCTGCAGTACCGTGTGTGTGTCTGCAGTACCGTGTGTGTGTCTGCAGTACCGTGTGTGTGTCTGCAGTACCGTGTGTGTGTGTGTCTGCAGTACCGTGTGTGTGTGTGTCTGCAGTACTGTGTGTGTGTGTGTCTGCAGTACTGTGTGTGTGTGTGTGTCTGCAGTACCGTGTGTGTGTGTCTGCAGTACCGTGTGTGTGTCTGCAGTACCGTGTGTGTGTGTGTCTGCAGTACTGTGTGTGTGTGTCTGCAGTACCGTGTGTGTGTCTGCAGTACCGTGTGTGTGTGTGTCTGCAGTACTGTGTGTGTGTGTCTGCAGTACCGTGTGTGTGTCTGCAGTACCGTGTGCATGTGTGTGTGTGTCTGCAGTACCGTGTGTGTGTGTCAGCAGTACTGTGTGTGTGTGTCTGCAGTACCGTGTGTGTGTCTGCAGTACCGTGTGTGTGTGTGTCTGCAGTACTGTGTGTGTGTGTCTGCAGTACCGTGTGTGTGTCTGCAGTACCGTGTGTGTGTGTGTCTGCAGTACTGTGTGTGTGTGTCTGCAGTACCGTGTGTGTGTCTGCAGTACCGTGTGTGTGTCTGCAGTACCGTGTGTGTGTGTGTCTGCAGTACTGTGTGTGTGTGTCTGCAGTACCGTGTGTGTGTCTGCAGTACCGTGTGTGTGTCTGCAGTACCGTGTGTGTGTGTGTCTGCAGTACTGTGTGTGTGTGTCTGCAGTACCGTGTGTGTGTCTGCAGTACCGTGTGCGTGTGTGTGTGTGTCTGCAGTACCGTGTGCATGTGTGTGTGTGTCTGCAGTACCGTGTGTGTGTGTCTGCAGTACCGTGTGTGTGTCTGCAGTACCGTGTGCATGTGTGTGTGTGTCTGCAGTACTGTGTGCGTGTGTGTGTCTGCAGTACTGTGTGCGTGTGTGTGTCTGCAGTACTGTGTGCATGTGTGTGTGTGTGTGTGTCTGCAGTACCGTGTGTGTGTGTGTCTGCAGTACTGTGTGCATGTGTGTGTATGTGTCTGCAGTACTGTGTGCGTGTGTGTGTCTGCAGTACTGTGTGCGTGTGTGTGTCTGCAGTACTGTGTGCATGTGTGTGTGTGTGTGTGTCTGCAGTACCGTGTGTGTGTGTGTGTCTGCAGTACTGTGTGCGTGTGTGTGTGTGTCTGCAGTACTGTGTGTGTGTCTGCAGTACTGTGTGCATGTGTGTGTGTGTGTGTGTCTCTGCAGTACTGTGTGCGTGTGTGTGTCTGCAGTACTGTGTGTGTGTGTCTGCAGTACCGTGTGTGTGCGTGTGTGTGTCTGCAGTACTTTGTGTGTGTGTGTGTCTGCAGTACTGTGTGCGTGTGTGTGTCTGCAGTACTGTGTGCATGTGTGTGTGTGTCTGCAGTACCGTGTGTGTGCGTGTGTGTGTCTGCAGTACTTTGTGTGTGCGTGTGTGTGTCTGCAGTACTGTGTGTGTGTCTGCAGTACCGTGTGTGTGTGTGTCTGCAGTACTGTGTGTGTGCGTGTGTGTGTCTGCAGTACTGTGTGTGTGTGTCTGCAGTACCGTGTGCGTGTGTGTGTCTGCAGTACTGTGTGCGTGTGTGTGTCTGCAGTACTGTGTGCATGTGTGTGTGTGTCTGCAGTACCGTGTGCGTGTGTGTGTCTGCAGTACTGTGTGCGTGTGTGTGTCTGCAGTACCGTGTGCGTGTGTGTGTCTGCAGTACTGTGTGCGTGTGTGTGTCTGCAGTACTGTGTGTGTGTGTGTGTGTGTCTGCAGTACTGTGTGTGTGTCTGCAGTACCGTGTGTGTGCGTGTGTGTGTCTGCAGTACTTTGTGTGTGCGTGTGTGTGTCTGCAGTACTGTGTGTGTGTCTGCAGTACCGTGTGTGTGTGTGTGTCTGCAGTACTGTGTGTGTGCGTGTGTGTGTCTGCAGTACTGTGTGTGTGCGTGTGTGTGTCTGCAGTACTGTGTGTGTGTCTGCAGTACTGTGTGTGTGTCTGCAGTACTGTGTGTGTGTCTGCAGTACTGTGTGTGTGTGTGTGTCTGCAGTACTGTGTGCGTGTGTGTGTCTGCAGTACTGTGTGTGTGTGTGTGTGTGTCTGCAGTACTGTGTGTGTGTGTGTGTGTGTCTGCAGTACTGTGTGCGTGTGTGTGTCTGCAGTACTGTGTGTGTGTGTCTGCAGTACTGTGTGCGTGTGTGTGTCTGCAGTACTGTGTGTGTGTGTCTGCAGTACTGTGTGTGTGTGTCTGCAGTACTGTGTGTGTGTCTGCAGTACTGTGTGTGTGTGTGTGTGTGTGTCTGCAGTACTGTGTGCATGTGTGTGTGTGTCTGCAGTACTGTGTGCATGTGTGTGTGTGTCTGCAGTACTGTGTGCATGTGTGTGTGTGTCTGCAGTACTGTGTGCATGTGTGTGTGTCTGCAGTACTGTGTGTGTGTGTGTGTGTGTCTGCAGTACCGTGTGCATGTGTGTGTGTGTCTGCAGTACCGTGTGCATGTGTGTGTGTGTCTGCAGTACCGTGTGCGTGTGTGTGTGTCTGCAGTACCGTGTGCATGTGTGTGTGTGTCTGCAGTACCGTGTGTGTGTGTGTCTGCAGTACTGTGTGCATGTGTGTGTGTGTCTGCAGTACCGTGTGTGTGCGTGTGTGTGTCTGCAGTACTGTGTGTGTGTCTGCAGTACCGTGTGTGTGCGTGTGTGTGTCTGCAGTACTGTGTGCATGTGTGTGTGTGTCTGCAGTACTGTGTGTGTGTGTGTCTGCAGTACTGTGTGTGTGTGTGTGTCTGCAGTAGTGTGTGTGTGTCTGCAGTACTGTGTGCGTGTGTGTGTCTGCAGTACTGTGTGTGTGTCTGCAGTACTGTGTGTGTGTCTGCAGTACTGTGTGTGTGTCTGCAGTACTGTGTGTGTGTCTGCAGTACTGTGTGTGTGTGTGTCTGCAGTACCGTGTGTGTGCGTGTGTGTGTCTGCAGTACCGTGTGTGTGTGTGTGTCTGCAGTACTGTGTGTGTGTGTGTGTCTGCAGTACTGTGTGTGTGTGTGTGTGTGTCTGCAGTACTGTGTGTGTGTGTGTGTCTGCAGTACCGTGTGTGTGTGTGTGTCTGCAGTACTGTGTGTGTGTGTGTGTCTGCAGTACTGTGTGTGTGTGTGTGTGTGTCTGCAGTACTGTGTGTGTGTGTGTGTCTGCAGTACTGTGTGTGTGTGTGTGTCTGCAGTACTGTGTGTGTGTGTGTGTGTGTCTGCAGTACTGTGTGTGTGTGTGTGTCTGCAGTACCGTGTGTGTGTGTGTGTCTGCAGTACTGTGTGTGTGTGTGTGTCTGCAGTACTGTGTGCATGTGTGTGTCTGCAGTACTGTGTGCGTGTGTGTGTCTGCAGTACTGTGTGTGTGTGTCTGCAGTACTGTGTGTGTGTGTGTATCTGCAGTACTGTGTGCATGTGTGTGTGTCTGCAGTACCGTGTGCGTGTGTGTGTGTCTGCAGTACTGTGTGCATGTGTGTGTGTCTGCAGTACCGTGTGCGTGTGTGTGTGTCTGCAGTACTGTGTGTGTGTCTGCAGTACTGTGTGCGTGTGTGTGTCTGCAGTACTGTGTGTGTGTGTGTGTCTGCAGTACCGTGTGCGTGTGTGTGTCTGCAGTACTGTGTGTGTGTGCATGTGTGTGTCTGCAGTACTGTGTGCGTGCGTGTGTCTGCAGTACTGTGTGCGTGTGTGTGTCTGCAGTACTGTGTGTGTGTGTGTGTCTGCAGTACTGTGTGCGTGTGTGTGTCTGCAGTACTGTGTGTGTGTGTGTGTCTGCAGTACCGTGTGTGTGCGTGTGTCTGCAGTACTGTGTGCGTGTGTGTGTCTGCAGTACTGTGTGTGTGTGTGTGTCTGCAGTACCGTGTGCGTGTGTGTGTCTGCAGTACTGTGTGTGTGTGCATGTGTGTGTCTGCAGTACTGTGTGCGTGCGTGTGTCTGCAGTACTGTGTGTGTGTGTGTGTCTGCAGTACCGTGTGCGTGTGTGTGTGTCTGCAGTACTGTGTGTGTGTCTGCAGTACTGTGTGCGTGTGTGTGTCTGCAGTACTGTGTGTGTGTGTGTGTCTGCAGTACCGTGTGCGTGTGTGTGTCTGCAGTACTGTGTGTGTGTGCATGTGTGTGTCTGCAGTACTGTGTGCGTGCGTGTGTCTGCAGTACTGTGTGCGTGTGTGTGTCTGCAGTACTGTGTGTGTGTGTGTGTCTGCAGTACTGTGTGCGTGTGTGTGTCTGCAGTACTGTGTGTGTGTGTGTGTCTGCAGTACCGTGTGTGTGCGTGTGTCTGCAGTACTGTGTGCGTGTGTGTGTCTGCAGTACTGTGTGTGTGTGTCTGCAGTACTGTGTGTGTTTTTGTGTATCTGCAGTACTGTGTGTGTGTGTCTGCAGTACCGTGTGCGTGTGTGTGTCTGCAGTACTGTGTGTGTGTGTGTGTCTGCAGTACCGTGTGTGTGCGTGTGTCTGCAGTACTGTGTGCATGTGTGTGTCTGCAGTACTGTGTGTGTGTGTGTCTGCAGTACCGTGTGTGTGTGTGTGTCTGCAGTACTGTGTGTGTGTGTGTGTCTGCAGTACTGTGTGCATGTGTGTGTCTGCAGTACTGTGTGCGTGTGTGTGTCTGCAGTACTGTGTGCGTGTGTGTGTCTGCAGTACTGTGTGTGTGTGTGTGTCTGCAGTACTGTGTGTGTGTGTGTGTGTCTGCAGTACCGTGTGCGTGTGTGTGTCTGCAGTACTGTGTGTGTGTGTGTGTGTGTCTGCAGTACTGTGTGCATGTGTGTGTCTGCAGTACTGTGTGTGTGCGTGTGTCTGCAGTACTGTGTGTGTGTGTCTGCAGTACTGTGTGTGTGTGTGTGTGTCTGCAGTACCGTGTGTGTGCGTGTGTCTGCAGTACTGTGTGCGTGTGTGTGTCTGCAGTACTGTGTGTGTGTGTGTGTCTGCAGTACTGTGTGTGTGTGTGTGTGTCTGCAGTACCGTGTGCGTGTGTGTGTCTGCAGTACTGTGTGTGTGTGTGTGTGTGTCTGCAGTACTGTGTGCATGTGTGTGTCTGCAGTACTGTGTGTGTGCGTGTGTCTGCAGTACTGTGTGTGTGTGTCTGCAGTACTGTGTGTGTGTGTGTGTGTCTGCAGTACCGTGTGTGTGCGTGTGTCTGCAGTACTGTGTGCGTGTGTGTGTCTGCAGTACTGTGTGTGTGTCTGCAGTACTGTGTGTGTGTGTGTGTGTGTCTGCAGTACTGTGTGCGTGTGTGTGTCTGCAGTACTGTGTGTGTGTCTGCAGTACTGTGTGTGTGTGTGTGTGTGTGTCTGCAGTACTGTGTGCGTGTGTGTGTCTGCAGTACCGTGTGCGTGTGTGTGTCTGCAGTACTATGTGTGTGTGTGTGTCTGCAGTACTGTGTGCGTGTGTGTGTCTGCAGTACTGTGTGTGTGTCTGCAGTACTGTGTGTGTGTGTGTGTGTGTGTCTGCAGTACTGTGTGCGTGTGTGTGTCTGCAGTACCGTGTGCGTGTGTGTGTCTGCAGTACTATGTGTGTGTGTGTGTCTGCAGTACCGTGTGCGTGTGTGTGTCTGCAGTACTGTGTGTGTGTGTGTGTCTGCAGTACTGTGTGCGTGTGTGTGTCTGCAGTAGTGTGTGTGTGTGTGTGTGTGTCTGCAGTACCGTGTGCGTGTGTCTGCAGTACCGTGTGTGTGTGTGTGTGTGTCTGCAGTACCGTGTGCGTGTGTGTGTCTGCAGTAGTGTGTGTGTGTGTGTCTGCAGTACCGTGTGTGTGTGTCTGCAGTACCGTGTGTGTGTGTGTGTGTGTCTGCAGTACCGTGTGCGTGTGTGTGTCTGCAGTAGTGTGTGTGTGTGTGTGTGTGTCTGCAGTACTGTGTGCGTGTGTGTGTCTGCAGTAGTGTGTGTGTGTGTGTGTGTGTCTGCAGTACCGTGTGCGTGTGTGTGTCTGCAGTAGTGTGTGTGTGTCTGCAGTACTGTGTGCATGTGTGTCTGCAGTACCGTGTGCGTGTGTCTGTATGTCTGTAGTACCGTGTGTGTGTGTCTGCAGTACCGTGTGCGAGTGTGTGTATGTCTGCAGTACCGTGTGCGTGTGTGTGTCTGCAGTACTGTGTGTGTGTGTCTGCAGTACCGTGTGTGTGTGTGTCTGCAGTACTGTGTGCGTGTGTGTCTGCAGTACTGTGTGCATGTGTGTCTGCAGTACTGTGTGCGTGTGTGTCTGCAGTACTGTGTGCGTGTGTGTCTGCAGTACTGTGTGTGTGTGTCTGTCTGCAGTACTGTGTGTGTGTGTGTGTGTCTGCAGTACCGTGTGCGTGTGTGTGTCTGCAGTACTGTGTGTGTGTGTGTCTGCAGTACTGTGTGTGTGTGTCTGTCTGCAGTACTATGTGTGTGTGTGTGTGTCTGCAGTACTGTGTGTGTGTGTCTGTCTGCAGTACTGTGTGTGTGTGTCTGTCTGCAGTACTGTGTGTGTGTGTGTGTGTCTGCAGTACTGTGTGTGTGTGTCTGTCTGCAGTACTGTGTGTGTGTGTGTGTGTCTGCAGTACTGTGTGTGTGTGTCTGTCTGCAGTACTGTGTGTGTGTGTGTATGTCTGCAGTACCGTGTGCGTGTGTGTGTCTGCAGTACTGTGTGTGTGTGTCTGCAGTACCGTGTGCATGTGTGTGTCTGCAGTACTGTGTGTGTGTGTGTCTGCAGTACTGTGTGCGTGTGTGTCTGCAGTACTGTGTGCATGTGTGTCTGCAGTACTGTGTGCGTGTGTGTCTGCAGTACTGTGTGTGTGTGTGTCTGCAGTACTGTGTGCGTGTGTGTCTGCAGTACTGTGTGCATGTGTGTCTGCAGTACTGTGTGCGTGTGTGTCTGCAGTACTGTGTGCGTGTGTGTCTGCAGTACTGTGTGTGTGTGTCTGTCTGCAGTACTGTGTGCGTGTGTGTCTGCAGTACTGTGTGCGTGTGTGTCTGCAGTACTGTGTGTGTGTGTCTGTCTGCAGTACTGTGTGTGTATGTCTGCAGTACCGTGTGCGTGTGTGTGTCTGCAGTACTGTGTGTGTGTGTCTGCAGTACCGTGTGCATGTGTGTGTCTGCAGTACTGTGTGCATGTGTGTCTGCAGTACTGTGTGCGTGTGTGTCTGCAGTACTGTGTGCGTGTGTGTGTGTGTCTGCAGTACTGTGTGTGTCTGCAGTACTGTGTGTGTCTGCAGTACTGTGTGCGTGTGTGTCTGCAGTACTGTGTGCATGTGTGTGTGTGTCTGCATTACTGTGTGCATGTGTGTGTGTGTCTGCAGTACTGTGTGCATGTGTGTGCGTGTCTGCAGTACTGTGTGTGTGTGTGTGTGTGTGTGTCTGCAGTAGTGTGCATGTGTGTGTGTCTGCATTACTGTGTGCATGTGTGTGTGTGTGTCTGCATTACTGTGTGCATGTGTGTGTGTGTCTGCAGTACTGTGTGCATGTGTGTGCGTGTCTGCAGTACTGTGTGTGTGTGTGTGTGTGTGTGTCTGCAGTAGTGTGCATGTGTGTGTGTGTCTGCAGTACTGTGTGCATGTGTGTGTGTGTCTGCATTACTGTGTGCATGTGTGTGTGTGTGTCTGCATTACTGTGTGCATGTGTGTGTGTGTCTGCAGTACTGTGTGTGTGTGTGTGTCTGCAGTACTGTGTGCATGTATGTGTCTGCAGTACTGTGTGCATGTATGTGTCTGCAGTACTGTGTGCATGTATGTGTCTGCAGTACTGTGTGCATGTATGTGTCTGCAGTACTGTGTGCATGTATGTGTCTGCAGTACTGTGTGCATGTATGTGTCTGCAGTACTGTGTGCATGTATGTGTCTGCAGTACTGTGTGCGTGTGTGTGTCTGCAGTACTGTGTGCATGTATGTGTCTGCAGTACTGTGTGCATGTATGTGTCTGCAGTACTGTGTGTGTGTGTGTGTCTGCAGTACTGTGTGTGTGTGTGTGTCTGCAGTACTGTGTGTGTGTGTGTGTCTGCAGTACTGTGTGTGTGTGTGTGTGTGTGTGTGTGTCTGCAGTACCGTGTGCGTGTGTGTGTCTGCAGTACTGTGTGCATGTATGTGTCTGCAGTACTGTGTGCGTGTGTGTGTCTGCAGTACTGTGTGCATGTGTGTGTCTGCAGTACTGTGTGCATGTGTGTGTGTCTGCAGTACTGTGTGCATGTGTGTGTCTGCAGTACTGTGTGTGTGTGTGTGTCTGCAGTACTGTGTGTGTGTGTGTGTGTGTGTGTCTGCAGTACCGTGTGCGTGTGTGTGTCTGCAGTACTGTGTGTGTGTCTGCAGTACTGTGTGTGTGTCTGCAGTACTGTGTGTGTGTCTGCAGTACTGTGTGTGTGTGTGTGTCTGCAGTACTGTGTGCATGTGTGTGTCTGCAGTACTGTGTGTGTGTCTGCAGTACTGTGTGTGTGTGTGTGTCTGCAGTACTGTGTGTGTGTGTGTGTGTGTGTGTGTGTCTGCAGTACCGTGTGCGTGTGTGTGTCTGCAGTACTGTGTGTGTGTCTGCAGTACTGTGTGTGTGTCTGCAGTACTGTGTGTGTGTCTGCAGTACTGTGTGTGTGTGTGTGTCTGCAGTACTGTGTGTGTGTCTGCAGTACTGTGTGTGTGTCTGCAGTACTGTGTGCATGTGTGTGTCTGCAGTACTGTGTGTGTGTCTGCAGTACCGTGTGTGTGTGTGTGTCTGCAGTACTGTGTGCATGTGTGTGTCTGCAGTACTGTGTGTGTGTCTGCAGTACTGTGTGTGTGTGTGTGTGTCTGCAGTACTGTGTGTGTGTGTGTGTCTGCAGTACTGTGTGCATGTGTGTGTCTGCAGTACTGTGTGTGTGTCTGCAGTACTGTGTGCATGTGTGTGTCTGCAGTACTGTGTGCGTGTGTGTGTCTGCAGTACTGTGTGCATGTGTGTGTCTGCAGTACTGTGTGCGTGTGTGTGTCTGCAGTACTGTGTGCATGTGTGTGTCTGCAGTACTGTGTGCATGTGTGTGTCTGCAGTACCGTGTGTGTGTCTGCAGTACTGTGTGTGTGTCTGCAGTACTGTGTGCATGTGTGTGTCTGCAGTACTGTGTGTGTGTCTGCAGTACCGTGTGTGTGTGTGTGTCTGCAGTACTGTGTGCATGTGTGTGTCTGCAGTACTGTGTGTGTGTCTGCAGTACTGTGTGTGTGTGTGTGTGTCTGCAGTACTGTGTGTGTGTGTGTGTCTGCAGTACTGTGTGCATGTGTGTGTCTGCAGTACTGTGTGCGTGTGTGTGTCTGCAGTACCGTGTGCGTGTGTGTGTCTGCAGTACTGTGTGCATGTGTGTGTCTGCAGTACTGTGTGTGTGTGTGTGTCTGCAGTACTGTGTGCATGTGTGTGTGTCTGCAGTACTGTGTGTGTGTGTGTGTCTGCAGTACTGTGTGCATGTGTGTGTCTGCAGTACTGTGTGCATGTGTGTGTCTGCAGTACCGTGTGTGTCTGCAGTACTGTGTGTGTGTGTGTGTCTGCAGTACTGTGTGCATGTGTGTGTCTGCAGTACCGTGTGTGTCTGCAGTACTGTGTGCATGTGTGTGTGTCTGCAGTACTGTGTGCATGTGTGTGTCTGCAGTACTGTGTGCATGTGTGTGTGTCTGCAGTACTGTGTGTGTGTGTGTCTGCAGTACTGTGTGCATGTGTGTGTGTCTGCAGTACTGTGTGTGTGTGTGTGTCTGCAGTACTGTGTGCATGTGTGTGTCTGCAGTACTGTGTGCATGTGTGTGTCTGCAGTACTGTGTGCGTGTGTGTGTCTGCAGTACTGTGTGCGTGTGTGTGTCTGCAGTACTGTGTGCATGTGTGTGTCTGCAGTACTGTGTGCATGTGTGTGTCTGCAGTACTGTGTGCGTGTGTGTGTCTGCAGTACTGTGTGCATGTGTGTGTCTGCAGTACTGTGTGCATGTGTGTGTCTGCAGTACCGTGTGCGTGTGTGTGTCTGCAGTACTGTGTGCATGTGTGTGTCTGCAGTACTGTGTGCGTGTCTGCAGTACTGTGTGCATGTGTGTGTCTGCAGTACTGTGTGTGTGTGTGTGTCTGCAGTACTGTGTGCGTGTGTGTGTCTGCAGTACTGTGTGCGTGTGTGTGTCTGCAGTACTGTGTGCATGTGTGTGTCTGCAGTACTGTGTGTGTGTGTGTGTCTGCAGTACTGTGTGCGTGTGTGTGTCTGCAGTACTGTGTGCGTGTGTGTGTCTGCAGTACTGTGTGTGTGTCTGCAGTACTGTGTGCATGTGTGTGTCTGCAGTACTGTGTGTGTGTCTGCAGTACTGTGTGTGTGTCTGCAGTACTGTGTGTGTCTGCAGTACCGTGTGCGTGTGTGTGTCTGCAGTACTATGTGTGTGCGTGTGTCTGCAGTACTGTGTGCGTGTGTGTGTCTGCAGTACTGTGTGCGTGTGTGTGTCTGCAGTAGTGTGTGTGTGTGTGTGTCTGCAGTACTGTGTGCGTGTGTGTGTCTGCAGTAGTGTGTGCGTGTGTGTGTCTGCAGTACTGTGTGCGTGTGTGTGTCTGCAGTAGTGTGTGTGTGTGTGTCTGCAGTACTGTGTGCGTGTGTGTGTCTGCAGTACTGTGTGCGTGTGTGTGTCTGCAGTAGTGTGTGTGTGTGTGTGTCTGCAGTACCGTGTGCGTGTGTCTGCAGTACCGTGTGTGTGTGTGTGTGTGTCTGCAGTACCGTGTGCGTGTGTGTGTCTGCAGTAGTGTGTGTGTGTGTGTCTGCAGTACCGTGTGTGTGTGTCTGCAGTACCGTGTGTGTGTGTGTGTGTGTCTGCAGTACCGTGTGCGTGTGTGTGTCTGCAGTAGTGTGTGTGTGTGTGTGTGTGTCTGCAGTACTGTGTGCGTGTGTGTGTCTGCAGTAGTGTGTGTGTGTGTGTGTGTGTGTGTCTGCAGTACCGTGTGCGTGTGTGTGTCTGCAGTAGTGTGTGTGTGTCTGCAGTACTGTGTGCATGTGTGTCTGCAGTACCGTGTGCGTGTGTCTGTATGTCTGTAGTACCGTGTGTGTGTGTCTGCAGTACCGTGTGCGAGTGTGTGTATGTCTGCAGTACCGTGTGCGTGTGTGTGTCTGCAGTACTGTGTGTGTGTGTCTGCAGTACCGTGTGTGTGTGTGTCTGCAGTACTGTGTGCGTGTGTGTCTGCAGTACTGTGTGCATGTGTGTCTGCAGTACTGTGTGCGTGTGTGTCTGCAGTACTGTGTGCGTGTGTGTCTGCAGTACTGTGTGTGTGTGTCTGTCTGCAGTACTGTGTGTGTGTGTGTGTGTCTGCAGTACCGTGTGCGTGTGTGTGTCTGCAGTACTGTGTGTGTGTGTGTCTGCAGTACTGTGTGTGTGTGTCTGTCTGCAGTACTGTGTGTGTGTGTGTGTGTCTGCAGTACTGTGTGTGTGTGTCTGTCTGCAGTACTGTGTGTGTGTGTGTGTCTGCAGTACTGTGTGTGTGTGTCTGTCTGCAGTACTGTGTGTGTGTGTGTGTGTCTGCAGTACTGTGTGTGTGTGTCTGTCTGCAGTACTGTGTGTGTGTGTGTATGTCTGCAGTACCGTGTGCGTGTGTGTGTCTGCAGTACTGTGTGTGTGTGTCTGCAGTACCGTGTGCATGTGTGTGTCTGCAGTACTGTGTGCATGTGTGTCTGCAGTACTGTGTGCGTGTGTGTCTGCAGTACTGTGTGCGTGTGTGTCTGCAGTACTGTGTGCGTGTGTGTCTGCAGTACTGTGTGCGTGTGTGTCTGCAGTACTGTGTGCATGTGTGTGTCTGCAGTACTGTGTGCATGTGTGTGTCTGCAGTACCGTGTGTGTGTCTGCAGTACTGTGTGTGTGTCTGCAGTACTGTGTGCATGTGTGTGTCTGCAGTACTGTGTGTGTGTCTGCAGTACCGTGTGTGTGTGTGTGTCTGCAGTACTGTGTGCATGTGTGTGTCTGCAGTACTGTGTGTGTGTCTGCAGTACTGTGTGTGTGTGTGTGTGTCTGCAGTACTGTGTGTGTGTGTGTGTCTGCAGTACTGTGTGCATGTGTGTGTCTGCAGTACTGTGTGCGTGTGTGTGTCTGCAGTACCGTGTGCGTGTGTGTGTCTGCAGTACTGTGTGCATGTGTGTGTCTGCAGTACTGTGTGTGTGTGTGTGTCTGCAGTACTGTGTGCATGTGTGTGTGTCTGCAGTACTGTGTGTGTGTGTGTGTCTGCAGTACTGTGTGCATGTGTGTGTCTGCAGTACTGTGTGCATGTGTGTGTCTGCAGTACCGTGTGTGTCTGCAGTACTGTGTGTGTGTGTGTGTCTGCAGTACTGTGTGCATGTGTGTGTCTGCAGTACCGTGTGTGTCTGCAGTACTGTGTGCATGTGTGTGTGTCTGCAGTACTGTGTGCATGTGTGTGTCTGCAGTACTGTGTGCATGTGTGTGTGTCTGCAGTACTGTGTGTGTGTGTGTCTGCAGTACTGTGTGCATGTGTGTGTGTCTGCAGTACTGTGTGTGTGTGTGTGTCTGCAGTACTGTGTGCATGTGTGTGTCTGCAGTACTGTGTGCATGTGTGTGTCTGCAGTACTGTGTGCGTGTGTGTGTCTGCAGTACTGTGTGCGTGTGTGTGTCTGCAGTACTGTGTGCATGTGTGTGTCTGCAGTACTGTGTGCATGTGTGTGTCTGCAGTACTGTGTGCGTGTGTGTGTCTGCAGTACTGTGTGCATGTGTGTGTCTGCAGTACTGTGTGCATGTGTGTGTCTGCAGTACCGTGTGCGTGTGTGTGTCTGCAGTACTGTGTGCATGTGTGTGTCTGCAGTACTGTGTGCGTGTCTGCAGTACTGTGTGCATGTGTGTGTCTGCAGTACTGTGTGTGTGTGTGTGTCTGCAGTACTGTGTGCGTGTGTGTGTCTGCAGTACTGTGTGCGTGTGTGTGTCTGCAGTACTGTGTGCATGTGTGTGTCTGCAGTACTGTGTGTGTGTGTGTGTCTGCAGTACTGTGTGCGTGTGTGTGTCTGCAGTACTGTGTGCGTGTGTGTGTCTGCAGTACTGTGTGTGTGTCTGCAGTACTGTGTGCATGTGTGTGTCTGCAGTACTGTGTGTGTGTCTGCAGTACTGTGTGTGTGTCTGCAGTACTGTGTGTGTCTGCAGTACCGTGTGCGTGTGTGTGTCTGCAGTACTATGTGTGTGCGTGTGTCTGCAGTACTGTGTGCGTGTGTGTGTCTGCAGTACTGTGTGCGTGTGTGTGTCTGCAGTAGTGTGTGTGTGTGTGTGTCTGCAGTACTGTGTGCGTGTGTGTGTCTGCAGTAGTGTGTGCGTGTGTGTGTCTGCAGTACTGTGTGCGTGTGTGTGTCTGCAGTAGTGTGTGTGTGTGTGTCTGCAGTACTGTGTGCGTGTGTGTGTCTGCAGTACTGTGTGCGTGTGTGTGTCTGCAGTAGTGTGTGTGTGTGTGTGTCTGCAGTACCGTGTGCGTGTGTCTGCAGTACCGTGTGTGTGTGTGTGTGTGTCTGCAGTACCGTGTGCGTGTGTGTGTCTGCAGTAGTGTGTGTGTGTGTGTCTGCAGTACCGTGTGTGTGTGTCTGCAGTACCGTGTGTGTGTGTGTGTGTGTCTGCAGTACCGTGTGCGTGTGTGTGTCTGCAGTAGTGTGTGTGTGTGTGTGTGTGTCTGCAGTACTGTGTGCGTGTGTGTGTCTGCAGTAGTGTGTGTGTGTGTGTGTGTGTGTGTCTGCAGTACCGTGTGCGTGTGTGTGTCTGCAGTAGTGTGTGTGTGTCTGCAGTACTGTGTGCATGTGTGTCTGCAGTACCGTGTGCGTGTGTCTGTATGTCTGTAGTACCGTGTGTGTGTGTCTGCAGTACCGTGTGCGAGTGTGTGTATGTCTGCAGTACCGTGTGCGTGTGTGTGTCTGCAGTACTGTGTGTGTGTGTCTGCAGTACCGTGTGTGTGTGTGTCTGCAGTACTGTGTGCGTGTGTGTCTGCAGTACTGTGTGCATGTGTGTCTGCAGTACTGTGTGCGTGTGTGTCTGCAGTACTGTGTGCGTGTGTGTCTGCAGTACTGTGTGTGTGTGTCTGTCTGCAGTACTGTGTGTGTGTGTGTGTGTCTGCAGTACCGTGTGCGTGTGTGTGTCTGCAGTACTGTGTGTGTGTGTGTCTGCAGTACTGTGTGTGTGTGTCTGTCTGCAGTACTGTGTGTGTGTGTGTGTGTCTGCAGTACTGTGTGTGTGTGTCTGTCTGCAGTACTGTGTGTGTGTGTGTGTGTCTGCAGTACTGTGTGTGTGTGTCTGTCTGCAGTACTGTGTGTGTGTGTGTGTGTCTGCAGTACTGTGTGTGTGTGTCTGTCTGCAGTACTGTGTGTGTGTGTGTATGTCTGCAGTACCGTGTGCGTGTGTGTGTCTGCAGTACTGTGTGTGTGTGTCTGCAGTACCGTGTGCATGTGTGTGTCTGCAGTACTGTGTGCATGTGTGTCTGCAGTACTGTGTGCGTGTGTGTCTGCAGTACTGTGTGCGTGTGTGTCTGCAGTACTGTGTGCGTGTGTGTCTGCAGTACTGTGTGCGTGTGTGTCTGCAGTACTGTGTGCATGTGTGTCTGCAGTACTGTGTGCGTGTGTGTCTGCAGTACTGTGTGCGTGTGTGTCTGCAGTACTGTGTGTGTGTGTCTGTCTGCAGTACTGTGTGTGTATGTCTGCAGTACCGTGTGCGTGTGTGTGTCTGCAGTACTGTGTGTGTGTGTCTGCAGTACCGTGTGCATGTGTGTGTCTGCAGTACTGTGTGCATGTGTGTCTGCAGTACTGTGTGCGTGTGTGTCTGCAGTACTGTGTGCGTGTGTGTGTGTGTCTGCAGTACTGTGTGTGTCTGCAGTACTGTGTGTGTCTGCAGTACTGTGTGCGTGTGTGTCTGCAGTACTGTGTGCATGTGTGTGTGTGTCTGCATTACTGTGTGCATGTGTGTGTGTGTCTGCAGTACTGTGTGCATGTGTGTGCGTGTCTGCAGTACTGTGTGTGTGTGTGTGTGTGTGTGTGTCTGCAGTAGTGTGCATGTGTGTGTGTCTGCATTACTGTGTGCATGTGTGTGTGTGTGTCTGCAGTAGTGTGCATGTGTGTGTGTGTCTGCAGTACTGTGTGTGTGTGTGTGTGTGTCTGCAGTACTGTGTGCATGTGTGTGTGTGTCTGCATTACTGTGTGCATGTGTGTGTGTGTGTCTGCATTACTGTGTGCATGTGTGTGTGTGTCTGCAGTACTGTGTGTGTGTGTGTGTCTGCAGTACTGTGTGCATGTATGTGTCTGCAGTACTGTGTGCATGTATGTGTCTGCAGTACTGTGTGCATGTATGTGTCTGCAGTACTGTGTGCATGTATGTGTCTGCAGTACTGTGTGCATGTATGTGTCTGCAGTACTGTGTGCATGTATGTGTCTGCAGTACTGTGTGCATGTATGTGTCTGCAGTACTGTGTGCGTGTGTGTGTCTGCAGTACTGTGTGCATGTATGTGTCTGCAGTACTGTGTGCATGTATGTGTCTGCAGTACTGTGTGTGTGTGTGTGTCTGCAGTACTGTGTGTGTGTGTGTGTCTGCAGTACTGTGTGTGTGTGTGTGTCTGCAGTACTGTGTGTGTGTGTGTGTGTGTGTGTGTGTCTGCAGTACCGTGTGCGTGTGTGTGTCTGCAGTACTGTGTGCATGTATGTGTCTGCAGTACTGTGTGCGTGTGTGTGTCTGCAGTACTGTGTGCATGTGTGTGTCTGCAGTACTGTGTGCATGTGTGTGTCTGCAGTACTGTGTGTGTGTGTGTGTCTGCAGTACTGTGTGTGTGTGTGTGTGTGTGTGTGTGTCTGCAGTACCGTGTGCGTGTGTGTGTCTGCAGTACTGTGTGTGTGTCTGCAGTACTGTGTGTGTGTCTGCAGTACTGTGTGTGTGTCTGCAGTACTGTGTGTGTGTGTGTGTCTGCAGTACTGTGTGCATGTGTGTGTCTGCAGTACTGTGTGTGTGTCTGCAGTACTGTGTGTGTGTGTGTGTCTGCAGTACTGTGTGTGTGTGTGTGTGTGTGTGTGTGTGTCTGCAGTACCGTGTGCGTGTGTGTGTCTGCAGTACTGTGTGTGTGTCTGCAGTACTGTGTGTGTGTCTGCAGTACTGTGTGTGTGTCTGCAGTACTGTGTGTGTGTGTGTGTCTGCAGTACTGTGTGTGTGTCTGCAGTACTGTGTGTGTGTCTGCAGTACTGTGTGCATGTGTGTGTCTGCAGTACTGTGTGTGTGTCTGCAGTACCGTGTGTGTGTGTGTGTCTGCAGTACTGTGTGCATGTGTGTGTCTGCAGTACTGTGTGTGTGTCTGCAGTACTGTGTGTGTGTGTGTGTGTCTGCAGTACTGTGTGTGTGTGTGTGTCTGCAGTACTGTGTGCATGTGTGTGTCTGCAGTACTGTGTGTGTGTCTGCAGTACTGTGTGCATGTGTGTGTCTGCAGTACTGTGTGTGTGTCTGCAGTACCGTGTGCATGTGTGTGTCTGCAGTACTGTGTGTGTGTGTGTGTCTGCAGTACTGTGTGCATGTGTGTGTGTCTGCAGTACTGTGTGTGTGTGTGTGTCTGCAGTACTGTGTGCATGTGTGTGTCTGCAGTACTGTGTGCATGTGTGTGTCTGCAGTACCGTGTGTGTCTGCAGTACTGTGTGTGTGTGTGTGTCTGCAGTACTGTGTGCATGTGTGTGTCTGCAGTACCGTGTGTGTCTGCAGTACTGTGTGCATGTGTGTGTGTCTGCAGTACTGTGTGCATGTGTGTGTCTGCAGTACTGTGTGCATGTGTGTGTGTCTGCAGTACTGTGTGTGTGTGTGTCTGCAGTACTGTGTGCATGTGTGTGTGTCTGCAGTACTGTGTGTGTGTGTGTGTCTGCAGTACTGTGTGCGTGTGTGTGTCTGCAGTACTGTGTGCGTGTGTGTGTCTGCAGTACTGTGTGCGTGTGTGTGTCTGCAGTACTGTGTGCGTGTGTGTGTCTGCAGTACTGTGTGCGTGTGTGTGTCTGCAGTACTGTGTGCGTGTGTGTGTCTGCAGTACTGTGTGTGTGTCTGCAGTACTGTGTGCATGTGTGTGTCTGCAGTACTGTGTGTGTGTCTGCAGTACTGTGTGTGTGTCTGCAGTACTGTGTGTGTCTGCAGTACTGTGTGTGTGTGTGTGTCTGCAGTACTGTGTGTGTGTCTGCAGTACTGTGTGTGTCTGCAGTACTGTGTGCATGTGTGTGTCTGCAGTACTGTGTGTGTGTGTGTGTCAGCAGTACTGTGTGTGTGTCTGCAGTACTGTGTGTGTCTGCAGTACTGTGTGTGTGTCTGCAGTACTGTGTGTGTGTGTGTGTCTGCAGTACTGTGTGCATGTGTGTGTGTGTCTGCAGTACTGTGTGCATGTGTGTGCGTGTCTGCAGTACTGTGTGCATGTGTGTGTGTCTGCATTACTGTGTGCATGTGTGTGTGTGTCTGCAGTACTGTGTGCATGTGTGTGCGTGTCTGCAGTACTGTGTGCATGTGTGTGTGTCTGCATTACTGTGTGCATGTGTGTGTGTGTGTCTGCAGTAGTGTGCATGTGTGTGTGTGTCTGCAGTACTGTGTGTGTGTGTGTGTGTGTCTGCAGTACTGTGTGCATGTGTGTGTGTCTGCATTACTGTGTGCATGTGTGTGTGTGTCTGCAGTACTGTGTGCATGTGTGTGTGTGTCTGCATTACTGTGTGCATGTGTGTGTGTGTGTCTGCATTACTGTGTGCATGTGTGTGTGTGTCTGCAGTACTGTGTGTGTGTGTGTGTCTGCAGTACTGTGTGCATGTATGTGTCTGCAGTACTGTGTGCATGTATGTGTCTGCAGTACTGTGTGCATGTATGTGTCTGCAGTACTGTGTGCATGTGTGTGTGTCTGCAGTACTGTGTGCATGTATGTGTCTGCAGTACTGTGTGTGTGTGTGTCTGCAGTACTGTGTGCATGTATGTGTCTGCAGTACTGTGTGCATGTATGTGTCTGCAGTACTGTGTGCATGTATGTGTCTGCAGTACTGTGTGCGTGTGTGTGTCTGCAGTACTGTGTGCATGTATGTGTCTGCAGTACTGTGTGCATGTATGTGTCTGCAGTACTGTGTGTGTGTGTGTGTCTGCAGTACTGTGTGTGTGTGTGTGTCTGCAGTACTGTGTGTGTGTGTGTGTCTGCAGTACTGTGTGTGTGTGTGTGTGTGTGTGTGTGTCTGCAGTACCGTGTGCGTGTGTGTGTCTGCAGTACTGTGTGCATGTATGTGTCTGCAGTACTGTGTGCGTGTGTGTGTCTGCAGTACTGTGTGCATGTGTGTGTCTGCAGTACTGTGTGCATGTGTGTGTCTGCAGTACTGTGTGTGTGTGTGTGTCTGCAGTACTGTGTGTGTGTGTGTGTGTGTGTGTGTGTGTCTGCAGTACCGTGTGCGTGTGTGTGTCTGCAGTACTGTGTGTGTGTCTGCAGTACTGTGTGTGTGTCTGCAGTACTGTGTGTGTGTGTGTGTCTGCAGTACTGTGTGCATGTGTGTGTCTGCAGTACTGTGTGTGTGTCTGCAGTACTGTGTGTGTGTGTGTGTGTGTGTGTGTCTGCAGTACCGTGTGCGTGTGTGTGTCTGCAGTACTGTGTGTGTGTGTGTGTGTGTGTCTGCAGTACTGTGTGTGTGTGTGTGTGTGTGTGTGTGTCTGCAGTACCGTGTGCGTGTGTGTGTCTGCAGTACTGTGTGTGTGTCTGCAGTACTGTGTGTGTGTCTGCAGTACTGTGTGTGTGTCTGCAGTACTGTGTGTGTGTGTGTGTCTGCAGTACTGTGTGTGTGTGTGTGTCTGCAGTACTGTGTGCATGTGTGTGTCTGCAGTACTGTGTGTGTGTCTGCAGTACTGTGTGTGTGTGTGTGTCTGCAGTACTGTGTGCGTGTGTGTGTCTGCAGTACTGTGTGCATGTGTGTGTCTGCAGTACTGTGTGTGTGTCTGCAGTACTGTGTGTGTGTCTGCAGTACTGTGTGTGTGTCTGCAGTACTGTGTGTGTGTCTGCAGTACTGTGTGTGTGTCTGCAGTACTGTGTGTGTGTCTGCAGTACTGTGTGTGTGTGTGTGTCTGCAGTACCGTGTGCGTGTGTGTGTCTGCAGTACTGTGTGTGTGTGTGTGTCTGCAGTACTGTGTGCATGTGTGTGTCTGCAGTACTGTGTGTGTGTCTGCAGTACTGTGTGCATGTGTGTGTCTGCAGTACTGTGTGCATGTGTGTGTCTGCAGTACTGTGTGTGTGTCTGCAGTACCGTGTGCGTGTGTGTGTCTGCAGTACTGTGTGTGTGTGTGTGTCTGCAGTACTGTGTGTGTGTGTGTCTGCAGTACTGTGTGTGTGTGTGTGTCTGCAGTACTGTGTGCATGTGTGTGTGTCTGCAGTACTGTGTGTGTGTGTGTGTCTGCAGTACTGTGTGCATGTGTGTGTCTGCAGTACTGTGTGCATGTGTGTGTCTGCAGTACCGTGTGTGTCTGCAGTACTGTGTGTGTGTGTGTGTCTGCAGTACTGTGTGCATGTGTGTGTCTGCAGTACCGTGTGTGTCTGCAGTACTGTGTGTGTGTGTGTGTCTGCAGTACCGTGTGTGTCTGCAGTACTGTGTGCATGTGTGTGTGTCTGCAGTACTGTGTGTGTCTGCAGTACTGTGTGCGTGTGTGTGTCTGCAGTACTGTGTGTGTCTGCAGTACTGTGTGCATGTGTGTGTGTCTGCAGTACTGTGTGTGTGTGTGTCTGCAGTACTGTGTGTGTGTGTGTGTCTGCAGTACTGTGTGCGTGTGTGTGTCTGCAGTACTGTGTGTGTGTCTGCAGTACTGTGTGCATGTGTGTGTCTGCAGTACTGTGTGTGTGTCTGCAGTACTGTGTGTGTGTCTGCAGTACTGTGTGTGTCTGCAGTACTGTGTGTGTGTGTGTGTCTGCAGTACTGTGTGTGTGTCTGCAGTACTGTGTGTGTGTCTGCAGTACTGTGTGTGTGTCTGCAGTACTGTGTGTGTGTCTGCAGTACTGTGTGTGTCTGCAGTACTGTGTGTGTGTGTGTGTCTGCAGTACTGTGTGTGTGTCTGCAGTACTGTGTGTGTCTGCAGTACTGTGTGCATGTGTGTGTCTGCAGTACTGTGTGTGTGTGTGTGTCAGCAGTACTGTGTGTGTGTCTGCAGTACTGTGTGTGTCTGCAGTACCGTGTGCATGTGTGTGTCTGCAGTACTGTGTGTGTCTGCAGTACTGTGTGTGTCTGCAGTACTGTGTGTGTGTGTGTGTCTGCAGTACCGTGTGCATGTGTGTGTCTGCAGTACTGTGTGTGTGTCTGCAGTACTGTGTGTGTGTCTGCAGTACTGTGTGTGTGTCTGCAGTACTGTGTGTGTGTCTGCAGTACTGTGTGTGTCTGCAGTACCGTGTGCATGTGTGTGTCTGCAGTACTGTGTGTGTGTCTGCAGTACTGTGTGTGTGTGTGTGTGTGTCTGCAGTACCGTGTGCATGTGTGTGTGTCTGCAGTACTGTGTGTGTGTGTGTGTCTGCAGTACCGTGTGCATGTGTGTGTCTGCAGTACTGTGTGTGTCTGCAGTACTGTGTGTGTGTGTGTGTGTGTCTGCAGTACCGTGTGTGTGTGTGTGTCTGCAGTACTGTGTGTGTGTGTGTGTCTGCAGTACTGTGTGTGTGTGTGTGTCTGCAGTACTGTGTGTGTGTGTGTGTGTGTCTGCAGTACCGTGTGTGTGTCTGCAGTACTGTGTGTGTGTGTGTGTGTGTCTGCAGTACCGTGTGTGTGTCTGCAGTACTGTGTGTGTGTGTGTGTGTGTCTGCAGTACCGTGTGTGTGTGTGTGTCTGCAGTACTGTGTGTGTGTGTGTGTCTGCAGTACTGTGTGTGTGTGTGTGTGTGTCTGCAGTACCGTGTGTGTGTCTGCAGTACTGTGTGTGTGTGTGTCTGCAGTACCGTGTGCGTGTGTGTGTCTGCAGTACTGTGTGTGTGTCTGCAGTACTGTGTGTGTGTGTGTCTGCAGTACCGTGTGCATGTGTGTGTCTGCAGTACTGTGTGCGTGTGTGTGTGTGTGTCTGCAGTACCGTGTGCATGTGTGTGTGTCTGCAGTCCTGTGTGCGTGTGTGTGTGTGTGTCTGCAGTACCGTGTGCGTGTGTGTGTGTGTGTCTGCAGTACCGTGTGCATGTGTGTGTGTGTGTGTCTGCAGTACCGTGTGCATGTGTGTGTGTGTGTGTCTGCAGTACCGTGTGCGTGTGTGTGTCTGCAGTACTGTGTGTGTGTCTGCAGTACTGTGTGTGTGTGTGTCTGCAGTACCGTGTGCATGTGTGTGTCTGCAGTACTGTGTGCGTGTGTGTGTGTGTGTCTGCAGTACCGTGTGCATGTGTGTGTGTCTGCAGTCCTGTGTGCGTGTGTGTGTGTGTGTCTGCAGTACCGTGTGCGTGTGTGTGTGTGTGTGTCTGCAGTACCGTGTGCATGTGTGTGTGTGTGTGTCTGCAGTACCGTGTGCATGTGTGTGTGTGTGTGTCTGCAGTACCGTGTGCATGTGTGTGTCTGCAGTACTGTGTGCGTGTGTGTGTGTGTGTCTGCAGTACCGTGTGCATGTGTGTGTGTCTGCAGTCCTGTGTGCGTGTGTGTGTGTGTGTCTGCAGTACCGTGTGCGTGTGTGTGTGTGTGTCTGCAGTCCTGTGTGCGTGTGTGTGTGTGTGTCTGCAGTACCGTGTGCGTGTGTGTGTGTGTGTCTGCAGTACCGTGTGCGTGTGTGTGTGTGTGTCTGCAGTACCGTGTGCGTGTGTGTGTGTGTGTCTGCAGTACCGTGTGCATGTGTGTGTGTCTGCAGTCCTGTGTGCGTGTGTGTGTGTGTGTCTGCAGTACCGTGTGCGTGTGTGTGTGTGTGTCTGCAGTACCGTGTGCGTGTGTGTGTGTGTGTCTGCAGTACCGTGTGCGTGTGTGTGTGTGTGTCTGCAGTACCGTGTGCATGTGTGTGTCTGCAGTACTGTGTGTGTGTGTCTGCAGTACTGTGTGTGTGTGTGTCTGCAGTACTGTGTGCATGTGTGTGTCTGCAGTACCGTGTGTGTCTGCAGTACTGTGTGCATGTGTGTGTGTCTGCAGTACTGTGTGCATGTGTGTGTCTGCAGTACCGTGTGTGTCTGCAGTACTGTGTGTGTGTGTGTGTGTGTGTCTGCAGTACTGTGTGCATGTGTGTGTGTCTGCAGTACTGTGTGCATGTGTGTGTCTGCAGTACTGTGTGCATGTGTGTGTGTCTGCAGTACTGTGTGCATGTGTGTGTGTCTGCAGTACTGTGTGCATGTGTGTGTCTGCAGTACTGTGTGCATGTGTGTGTGTCTGCAGTACTGTGTGCATGTGTGTGTGTCTGCAGTACTGTGTGCATGTGTGTGTCTGCAGTACTGTGTGCATGTGTGTGTGTCTGCAGTACTGTGTGCGTGTGTGTGTCTGCAGTACTGTGTGCATGTGTGTGTCTGCAGTACCGTGTGCATGTGTGTGTGTCTGCAGTCCTGTGTGCGTGTGTGTGTGTCTGCAGTACCGTGTGCGTGTGTGTGTGTGTGTCTGCAGTACCGTGTGCGTGTGTGTGTCTGCAGTACTGTGTGTGTGTGTGTGTCTGCAGTACTGTGTGTGTGTGTGTGTCTGCAGTACTGTGTGTGTGTGTGTGTGTGTGTGTCTGCAGTACCGTGTGCGTGTGTGTGTCTGCAGTACTGTGTGTGTGTCTGCAGTACTGTGTGTGTGTGTGTGTGTGTGTGTCTGCAGTACCGTGTGCGTGTGTGTGTCTGCAGTACTGTGTGTGTGTGTGTGTGTGTGTGTGTGTGTCTGCAGTACCGTGTGCGTGTGTGTGTCTGCAGTACTGTGTGTGTGTGTGTGTCTGCAGTACTGTGTGTGTGTCTGCAGTACTGTGTCTGTGTCTGCAGTACTGTGTGTGTGTGTGTGTCTGCAGTACTGTGTGTGTGTGTGTGTCTGCAGTACTGTGTGTGTGTGTGTGTCTGCAGTACTGTGTGTGTGTGTGTGTCTGCAGTACTGTGTGTGTGTGTGTGTCTGCAGTACTGTGTGTGTGTGTGTGTCTGCAGTACTGTGTGTGTGTGTGTGTCTGCAGTACTGTGTGTGTGTGTGTGTCTGCAGTACTGTGTGTGTGTGTGTGTCTGCAGTACTGTGTGTGTGTGTGTGTCTGCAGTACTGTGTGTGTGCATGTGTGTGTGTGTCTGCAGTACCGTGTGCGTGTGTGTGTCTGCAGTACTGTGTGTGTGTGTGTGTCTGCAGTACTGTGTGTGTGTGTGTGTCTGCAGTACTGTGTGTGTGTGTGTGTCTGCAGTACTGTGTGCATGTGTGTGTGTGTCTGCAGTACCGTGTGCGTGTGTGTGTCTGCAGTACCGTGTGCGTGTGTGTGTCTGCAGTACTGTGTGTGTGTCTGCAGTACTGTGTGCATGTGTGTGTGTGTCTGCAGTACCGTGTGCGTGTGTGTGTCTGCAGTACCGTGTGTGTGTGTGTGTGTGTCTGCAGTACCGTGTGCGTGTGTGTGTCTGCAGTACCGTGTGTGTGTGTGTGTGTGTCTGCAGTACCGTGTGCGTGTGTGTGTCTGCAGTACTGTGTGCATGTGTGTGTGTGTCTGCAGTACCGTGTGTGTGTGTGTGTCTGCAGTACCGTGTGCGTGTGTGTGTCTGCAGTACTGTGTGCATGTGTGTGTGTGTGTCTGCAGTACCGTGTGCGTGTGTGTGTCTGCAGTACCGTGTGCGTGTGTGTGTCTGCAGTACTGTGTGTGTGTGTGTGTGTGTGTGTGTGTCTGCAGTACCGTGTGCGTGTGTGTGTCTGCAGTACTGTGTGTGTGTGTGTGTGTGTGTGTGTGTCTGCAGTACCGTGTGCGTGTGTGTGTCTGCAGTACTGTGTGTGTGTCTGCAGTACTGTGTGCATGTGTGTGTGTGTCTGCAGTCCTGTGTGCGTGTGTGTGTCTGCAGTCCTGTGTGCGTGTGTGTGTCTGCAGTACTGTGTGCATGTGTGTGTGTCTGCAGTACTGTGTGTGTGTCTGCAGTACTGTGTGTGTGTCTGCAGTACCGTGTGCATGTGTGTGTCTGCAGTACTGTGTGTGTGTCTGCAGTACTGTGTGTGTGTCTGCAGTACTGTGTGTGTGTCTGCAGTACTGTGTGTGTGTCTGCAGTACCGTGTGTGTGTGTGTGTCTGCAGTACTGTGTGTGTGTGTGTGTGTGTCTGCAGTACTGTGTGTGTGTCTGCAGTACTGTGTGTGTGTCTGCAGTACTGTGTGTGTGTCTGCAGTACCGTGTGTGTGTGTGTGTCTGCAGTACTGTGTGCATGTGTGTGTGTGTGTCTGCAGTACCGTGTGCATGTGTGTGTGTCTGCAGTCCTGTGTGCGTGTGTGTCTGCAGTACCGTGTGCGTGTGTGTGTGTGTGTCTGCAGTACCGTGTGTGTGTCTGCAGTACTGTGTGCGTGTGTGTGTCTGCAGTACCGTGTGTGTGTGTGTGTCTGCAGTACTGTGTGTGTGTGTGTGTCTGCAGTACTGTGTGTGTGTGTGTGTCTGCAGTACTGTGTGCATGTGTGTGTCTGCAGTACTGTGTGTGTCTGCAGTACTGTGTGTGTGTGTGTGTGTGTCTGCAGTACCGTGTGCGTGTGTGTGTCTGCAGTACTGTGTGTGTGTGTGTGTCTGCAGTACTGTGTGTGTGTCTGCAGTACTGTGTGTGTGTGTGTCTGCAGTACCGTGTGCGTGTGTGTGTCTGCAGTACTGTGTGTGTGTGTGTGTCTGCAGTACTGTGTGCATGTGTGTGTGTCTGCAGTACCGTGTGTGTGTGTGTGTCTGCAGTACTGTGTGTGTGTGTGTGTCTGCAGTACTGTGTGTGTGTGTGTCTGCAGTACCGTGTGCGTGTGTGTGTCTGCAGTACTGTGTGTGTGTCTGCAGTACTGTGTGTGTGTCTGCAGTACTGTGTGTGTGTCTGCAGTACTGTGTGTGTGTCTGCAGTACTGTGTGTGTGTCTGCAGTACTGTGTGTGTGTCTGCAGTACTGTGTGTGTGTGTGTGTCTGCAGTACTGTGTGTGTGTCTGCAGTACTGTGTGTGTGTCTGCAGTACTGTGTGTGTGTGTGTGTCTGCAGTACTGTGTGTGTGTGTGTGTGTGTGTGTGTGTGTGTGTGTCTGCAGTACCGTGTGCGTGTGTGTGTCTGCAGTACTGTGTGTGTGTCTGCAGTACTGTGTGTGTGTCTGCAGTACTGTGTGTGTGTCTGCAGTACTGTGTGTGTGTGTGTGTCTGCAGTACTGTGTGTGTGTGTGTGTGTGTGTGTGTGTGTCTGCAGTACCGTGTGCGTGTGTGTGTCTGCAGTACTGTGCATGTGTGTGTGTGTCTGCAGTACTGTGTGCATGTGTGTGTGTGTCTGCAGTCCTGTGTGCGTGTGTGTGTCTGCAGTACCGTGTGCGTGTGTGTCTGGTGCAGGGTGTCTCCTGTCTATTCCTGTGTCTCTCAGTCTGTGTATTAATCCTTGTGCCTGTGTGAGGTGGTTGCGATGGGCAAGGACTGGTGTTTAAGTAACCACTTAGTGCTTATTGCTGGTCTCCAGCCCGGAGACCCTGCTGGGCCTGGCATGGAATCCAACTTAACAGGACGTTATTTAGTCACCTGAGAAACTAGTGAATAAAAGCACAATAGCAGAACCCGTGAAAATACGAATTACGTTGAAAATCAACTCACTGCTTGTTGACAGAGGAGAGGTTTGAACAGAGGTTCGTGGGAGTCACAACACGGCACTGCCTCTTCACTGGAGCCTCATCCTCATCCGAGGAGCTATCCAACGTCAAGTCAATCACCTCGACATTCCGGCTGCTTTGAGAGCAATATTTCCCCTGTGTGGACGGCTCCTGATACTTAGAACTGACTGGAAGCATAAATAAGGCCACTGTCGGTACAGTCAGATTGTAATAAATGTCACTCTGGGTACAGTCAGATTGTAATAAACGTCACTGTCGGTACAGTCAGATTGTAATAAATGTCACTCTGGGTACAGTCAGATTGTAATAAACGTCACTGTCGGTACAGTCAGACTGTAATAAACGTCACTGTCGGTACAGTCAGATTGTAATAAACGTCACTGTCAGTACAGTCAGATTGTAATAAATGTCACTGTCGGTACAGTCAGATTGTAATAAATGTCACTGTGGGTACAGTCAGATTGTAATAAACATCACTGTCGGTACAGTCAGACTGTAATAAACGTCACTGTCGGTACAGTCAGATTGTAATAAATGTCACTGTCGGTACAGTCAGATTGTAATAAACGTCACCGTCGGTACAGTCAGATTGTAATAAATCTCACTGTCGGTACAGTCAGACAGTAATAAACGTCACTGTGGGTACAGTTAGATTGTAATAAACGTCACTGTCGGTACAGTCAGATTGTAATAAATGTCAGTGTCGGTACAGTCAGATTGTAATAAATGTCAGTGTCGGTGCAGTTAGATTGTAATAAACGTCACTGTCGGTACAGTCAGACTGTAATAAACGTCACTGTCGGTACAGTCAGATTGTAATAAATGTCACTGTCGGTACAGTCAGATTGTAATAAATGTCAGTGTCGGTACAGTCAGATTGTAATAAACGTCAGTGTCGGTACAGTCAGATTCTAATAAACGTCACTGTCGGTACAGTCAGATTGTAATAAACGTCACTGTCGGTACAGTCAGATTGTAATAAACGTCACTGTCGGTACAGTCAGATTGTAATAAACGTCACTGTCGGTACAGTCAGATTGTAATAAACGTCACTGTCGGTACAGTCAGATTGTAATAAACGTCACTGTGGGTACAGTCAGATTGTAATAAACATCAGTGTCGGTACAGTCAGACTGTAATAAACGTCACTGTCGGTACAGTCACATTCTAATAAACGTCACTGTGGGTTCAGTCACACTGTAATAAACGTCAGTGTCGGTACAGTCAGATTGTAATAAATGTCAGTGTCGGTACAGTCAGATTCTAATAAACGTCAGTGTCGGTACAGTCAGACTGTAATAAACGTCACTGTCGGTACAGTCAGATTGTAATAAACGTCACTGTCGGTACAGTCAGACTGTAATAAACGTCGCTGTCGGTACAGTCAGACTGTAATAAACGTCGCTTTCGGTACAGTCAGATTGTAATAAACGTCGCTTTCGGTACAGTCAGATTGTAATAAACGTCGCTGTCGGTACAGTCAGATTGTAATAAACGTCGCTGTCGGTACAGTCAGATTGTAATAAACGTCGCTGTCGGTACAGTCAGATTGTAATAAACGTCGCTGTCGGTACAGTCAGATTGTAATAAGCGTCGCTGTCGGTACAGTCAGATTGTAATAAATGTCGCTGTCGGTACAGTCAGATTGTAATAAACGTCACTGTCGGTACAGTCAGATTGTAATAAACGTCACTGTCGGTACAGTCAGATTGTAATAAACGTCACTGTCGGTACAGTCAGATTGTAATAAACGTCACTGTCGGTACAGTCAGATTCTAATAAACGTCACTGTCGGTACAGTCAGATTCTAATAAACGTCACTGTCGGTACAGTCAGATTGTAATAAACGTCGCTGTCGGTACAGTCAGATTGTAATAAGCGTCGCTGTCGGTACAGTCAGATTGTAATAAGCGTCGCTGTCGGTACAGTCAGATTGTAATAAATGTCGCTGTCGGTACAGTCAGATTGTAATAAACGTCACTGTCGGTACAGTCAGATTGTAATAAACGTCACTGTCGGTACAGTCAGATTGTAATAAACGTCACTGTCGGTACAGTCAGATTCTAATAAACGTCACTGTCGGTACAGTCAGATTCTAATAAACGTCACTGTCGGTACAGTCAGACTGTAATAAACGTCACTGTCGGTACAGTCAGATTGTAATAAACGTCAGTGTCGGTACAGTCAGATTGTAATAAACGTCACTGTCGGTACAGTCAGATTCTAATAAACGTCAGTGTCGGTACAGTCAGATTCTAATAAACGTCAGTGTCGGTACAGTCAGATTGTAATAAATGTCAGTGTCGGTACAGTCAGATTGTAATAAACGTCAGTGTCGGTACAGTCAGATTGTAATAAATGTCAGTGTCGGTACAGTCAGATTGTAATAAACGTCAGTGTCGGTACAGTCAGATTCTAATAAACGTCAGTGTCGGTACAGTCAGATTCTAATAAACGTCAGTGTCGGTACAGTCAGATTGTAATAAATGTCAGTGTCGGTACAGTCAGATTGTAATAAACGTCAGTGTCGGTACAGTCAGACTGTAATAAACGTCACTGTCGGTACAGTCAGACTGTAATAAACATCACTGTCGGTACAGTCAGATTCTAATAAACGTCAGTGTCGGTACAGTCAGATTCTAATAAACGTCACTGTCGGTACAGTCAGATTCTAATAAACGTCAGTGTCGGTACAGTCAGACTGTAATAAACATCACTGTCGGTACAGTCAGATTGTAATAAACGTCACTGTCGGTACAGTCAGATTCTAATAAACGTCACTGTCGGTACAGTCAGATTCTAATAAACGTCAGTGTCGGTACAGTCAGACTGTAATAAACATCACTGTCGGTACAGTCAGATTGTAATAAACGTCACTGTCGGTACAGTCAGATTTTAATAAACGTCGCTGTCGGTACAGTCAGATTGTAATAAACGTCGCCGTCGGTACAGTCAGATTGTAATAAACGTCACTGTCGGTACAGTCAGATTGTAATGAACGTCAGTGTCGGTACAGTCAGATTGTAATGAACGTCAGTGTCGGTACAGTCAGATTCTAATAAACGTCAGTGTCGGTACAGTCAGATTGTAATAAATGTCAGTGTCGGTACAGTCAGATTCTAATAAACGTCAGTGTCGGTACAGTCAGATTGTAATAAATGTCAGTGTCGGTACAGTCAGATTGTAATAAATGTCAGTGTCGGTACAGTCAGATTGTAATAAACGTCAGTGTCGGTACAGTCAGATTGTAATAAATGTCAGTGTCGGTACAGTCAGATTCTAATAAACGTCAGTGTCGGTACAGTCAGACTGTAATAAACGTCACTGTCGGTACAGTCAGATTGTAATAAACGTCACTGTCGGTACAGTCAGACTGTAATAAACGTCGCTGTCGGTACAGTCAGACTGTAATAAACGTCGCTTTCGGTACAGTCAGATTGTAATAAACGTCGCTGTCGGTACAGTCAGATTGTAATAAACGTCGCTGTCGGTACAGTCAGATTGTAATAAACGTCGCTGTCGGTACAGTCAGATTGTAATAAACGTCGCTGTCGGTACAGTCAGATTGTAATAAGCGTCGCTGTCGGTACAGTCAGATTGTAATAAGCGTCGCTGTCGGTACAGTCAGATTGTAATAAATGTCGCTGTCGGTACAGTCAGATTGTAATAAACGTCACTGTCGGTACAGTCAGATTGTAATAAACGTCACTGTCGGTACAGTCAGATTGTAATAAACGTCACTGTCGGTACAGTCAGATTGTAATAAACGTCACTGTCGGTACAGTCAGATTCTAATAAACGTCACTGTCGGTACAGTCAGATTCTAATAAACGTCACTGTCGGTACAGTCAGATTGTAATAAACGTCGCTGTCGGTACAGTCAGATTGTAATAAGCGTCGCTGTCGGTACAGTCAGATTGTAATAAGCGTCGCTGTCGGTACAGTCAGATTGTAATAAATGTCGCTGTCGGTACAGTCAGATTGTAATAAACGTCACTGTCGGTACAGTCAGATTGTAATAAACGTCACTGTCGGTACAGTCAGATTGTAATAAACGTCACTGTCGGTACAGTCAGATTGTAATAAACGTCACTGTCGGTACAGTCAGATTCTAATAAACGTCACTGTCGGTACAGTCAGATTCTAATAAACGTCACTGTCGGTACAGTCAGACTGTAATAAACGTCACTGTCGGTACAGTCAGATTGTAATAAACGTCAGTGTCGGTACAGTCAGATTGTAATAAACGTCACTGTCGGTACAGTCAGATTCTAATAAACGTCAGTGTCGGTACAGTCAGATTCTAATAAACGTCAGTGTCGGTACAGTCAGATTGTAATAAATGTCAGTGTCGGTACAGTCAGATTGTAATAAACGTCAGTGTCGGTACAGTCAGATTGTAATAAATGTCAGTGTCGGTACAGTCAGATTGTAATAAACGTCAGTGTCGGTACAGTCAGATTCTAATAAACGTCAGTGTCGGTACAGTCAGATTCTAATAAACGTCAGTGTCGGTACAGTCAGATTGTAATAAATGTCAGTGTCGGTACAGTCAGATTGTAATAAACGTCAGTGTCGGTACAGTCAGACTGTAATAAACGTCACTGTCGGTACAGTCAGACTGTAATAAACATCACTGTCGGTACAGTCAGATTCTAATAAACGTCAGTGTCGGTACAGTCAGATTCTAATAAACGTCACTGTCGGTACAGTCAGATTCTAATAAACGTCAGTGTCGGTACAGTCAGACTGTAATAAACATCACTGTCGGTACAGTCAGATTGTAATAAACGTCACTATCGGTACAGTCAGATTCTAATAAACGTCAGTGTCGGTACAGTCAGATTTTAATAAACGTCGCTGTCGGTACAGTCAGATTGTAATAAACGTCGCCGTCGGTACAGTCAGATTGTAATAAACGTCACTGTCGGTACAGTCAGATTGTAATGAACGTCAGTGTCGGTACAGTCAGATTGTAATGAACGTCAGTGTCGGTACAGTCAGATTCTAATAAACGTCAGTGTCGGTACAGTCAGATTGTAATAAATGTCAGTGTCGGTACAGTCAGATTCTAATAAACGTCAGTGTCGGTACAGTCAGATTGTAATAAATGTCAGTGTCGGTACAGTCAGATTGTAATAAATGTCAGTGTCGGTACAGTCAGATTGTAATAAACGTCAGTGTCGGTACAGTCAGATTCTAATAAACGTCAGTGTCGGTAGTCAGATTCTAATAAACGTCAGTGTCGGTAGTCAGATTCTAATAAACGTCAGTGTCGGTACAGTCAGATTGTAATAAATGTCAGTGTCGGTACAGTCAGATTGTAATAAATGTCAGTGTCGGTACAGTCAGATTGTAATAAACGTCGCTGTCGGTACAGTCAGACTGTAATAAACGTCAGTGTCGGTACAGTCAGATTCTAATAAACGTCAGTGTCGGTACAGTCAGACTGTAATAAACGTCAGTGTCGGTACAGTCAGATTCTAATAAACGTCAGTGTCGGTACAGTCAGATTGTAATAAACGTCACTGTCGGTACAGTCAGATTGTAATAAACGTCAGTGTCGGTACAGTCAGATTGTAATAAACGTCACTGTCGGTACAGTCAGATTGTAATAAACGTCAGTGTCGGCACAGTCAGATTGTAATAAACGTCACTGTCGGTACAGTCAGATTCTAATAAACGTCACTGTCGGTACAGTCAGATTCTAATAAACGTCAGTGTCGGCACAGTCAGATTGTAATAAACGTCACTGTCGGTACAGTCAGATTCTAATAAACGTCAGTGTCGGTACAGTCAGACTGTAATAAACGTCAGTGTCGGTACAGTCAGATTCTAATAAACGTCAGTGTCGGTACAGTCAGATTCTAATAAACGTCAGTGTCGGCACAGTCAGATTGTAATAAACGTCACTGTCGGTACAGTCAGATTCTAATAAACGTCAGTGTCGGTACAGTCAGATTCTAATAAACGTCAGTGTCGGTACAGTCAGACTGTAATAAATGTCAGTGTCGGTACAGTCAGATTCTAATAAACGTCAGTGTCGGTACAGTCAGATTCTAATAAACGTCAGTGTCGGCACAGTCAGATTGTAATAAACGTCACTGTCGGTACAGTCAGATTCTAATAAACGTCAGTGTCGGTACAGTCAGATTCTAATAAACGTCAGTGTCGGTACAGTCAGATTCTAATAAACGTCAGTGTCGGTACAGTCAGACTGTAATAAACGTCAGTGTCGGTACAGTCAGATTCTAATAAACGTCAGTGTCGGTACAGTCAGATTCTAATAAACGTCAGTGTCGGTACAGTCAGACTGTAATAAACGTCAGTGTCGGTACAGTCAGATTGTAATAAACGCCAGTGTCGGTACAGTCAGATTGTAATAAACGTCAGTGTCGGTACAGTCAGATTGTAATAAACGTCACTGTCGGTACAGTCAGATTGTAATAAACGTCAGTGTCGGTACAGTCAGATTGTAATAAACGTCAGTGTCGGTACAGTCAGATTGTAATAAACGTCGCTGTCGGTACAGTCAGATTGTAATAAACGTCACTGTCGGTACAGTCAGATTGTAATAAACGTCAGTGTCGGTACAGTCAGATTGTAATAAATGTCAGTGTCGGTACAGTCAGATTGTAATAAACGTCACTGTCGGTACAGTCAGATTGTAATAAACGTCAGTGTCGGTACAGTCAGATTCTAATAAACGTCAGTGTCGGTACAGTCAGACTGTAATAAACGTCAGTGTCGGTACAGTCAGATTGTAATAAACGTCGCTGTCGGTACAGTCAGATTGTAATAAACGTCGCTGTCGGTACAGTCAGATTGTAATAAACGTCGCTGTCGGTACAGTCAGATTGTAATAAATGTCAGTGTCGGTACAGTCAGATTGTAATAAACGTCACTGTCGGTACAGTCAGATTGTAATAAACGTCAGTGTCGGTACAGTCAGATTCTAATAAACGTCAGTGTCGGTACAGTCAGATTGTAATAAATGTCAGTGTCGGTACAGTCAGACTGTAATAAACGTCAGTGTCGGTACAGTCAGATTCTAATAAACGTCAGTGTCGGTACAGTCAGATTGTAATAAATGTCAGTGTCGGTACAGTCAGATTGTAATAAATGTCAGTGTCGGTACAGTCAGATTCTAATAAACGTCACTGTCGGTACAGTCAGATTGTAATAAATGTCAGTGTCGGTACAGTCAGATTGTAATAAATGTCAGTGTCGGTACAGTCAGATTCTAATAAACGTCACTGTCGGTACAGTCAGACTGTAATAAACGTCGCTGTCGGTACAGTCAGATTCTAATAAACGTCAGTGTCGGTACAGTCAGACTGTAATAAACGTCACTGTCGGTACAGTCAGATTGTAATAAACGTCACTGTCGGTACAGTCAGATTATAATAAACGTCACTGTCGGTACAGTCAGATTGTAATAAACGTCACTGTGGGTACAGTCAGATTGTAATAAACATCAGTGTCAGTACAGTCAGACTGTAATAAACGTCACTGTCGGTACAGTCACATTCTAATAAACGTCACTGTGGGTTCAGTCACACTGTAATAAACGTCAGTGTCGGTACAGTCAGATTGTAATAAATGTCAGTGTCGGTACAGTCAGATTCTAATAAACGTCAGTGTCGGTACAGTCAGACTGTAATAAACGTCACTGTTGGTACAGTCAGACTGTAATAAACGTCACTGTCGGTACAGTCAGACTGTAATAAACGTCGCTGTCGGTACAGTCAGACTGTAATAAACGTCGCTTTCGGTACAGTCAGATTGTAATAAACGTCGCTGTCGGTACAGTCAGATTGTAATAAACGTCGCTGTCGGTACAGTCAGATTGTAATAAACGTCGCTGTCGGTACAGTCAGATTGTAATAAGCGTCGCTGTCGGTACAGTCAGATTGTAATAAGCGTCGCTGTCGGTACAGTCAGATTGTAATAAATGTCGCTGTCGGTACAGTCAGATTGTAATAAACGGCACTGTCGGTACAGTCAGATTGTAATAAGCGTCGCTGTCGGTACAGTCAGATTGTAATAAACGTCGCTGTCGGTACAGTCAGATTGTAATAAACGTCGCTGTCGGTACAGTCAGATTGTAATAAGCGTCGCTGTCGGTACAGTCAGATTGTAATAAATGTCGCTGTCGGTACAGTCAGATTGTAATAAACGTCACTGTCGGTACAGTCAGATAATAATAAACGTCACTGTCGGTACAGTCAGATTGTAATAAACGTCACTGTCGGTACAGTCAGACTGTAATAAACGTCACTGTCGGTACAGTCAGATTCTAATAAACGTCAGTGTCGGTACAGTCAGATTGTAATAAATGTCAGTGTCGGTACAGTCAGACTGTAATAAACGTCAGTGTCGGTACAGTCAGACTGTAATAAACGTCAGTGTCGGTACAGTCAGATTGTAATAAACGTCACTGTCGGTAGAGTCAGATTGTAATAAATGTCAGTGTCGGTACAGTCAGACTGTAATAAACGTCAGTGTCGGTACAGTCAGACTGTAATAAACGTCAGTGTCGGTACAGTCAGATTGTAATAAATGTCAGTGTCGGTACAGTCAGACTGTAATAAACGTCAGTGTCGGTACAGTCAGACTGTAATAAACGTCGCTGTCGGTACAGTCAGATTGTAATAAACGTCAGTGTCGGTACAGTCAGACTGTAATAAACGTCAATGTCGGTACAGTCAGATTGTAATAAATGTCAGTGTCGGTACAGTCAGACTGTAATAAACGTCAGTGTCGGTACAGTCAGATTGTAATAAACGTCAGTGTCGGTACTGTCAGATTGTAATAAACGTCGCTGTCGGTACAGTCAGATTGTAATAAACGTCACTGTCGGTACAGTCAGATTGTAATAAACGTCAGTGTCGGTACAGTCAGATTGTAATAAACGTCACTGTCGGTACAGTCAGATTGTAATAAACGTCAGTGTCGGTACAGTCAGATTGTAATAAATGTCAGTGTCGGTACAGTCAGATTGTAATAAACGTCACTGTCGGTACAGTCAGATTGTAATAAACGTCAGTGTCGGTACAGTCAGATTCTAATAAACGTCAGTGTCGGTACAGTCAGATTGTAATAAACGTCAGTGTCGGTACAGTCAGATTGTAATAAACGTCGCTGTCGGTACAGTCAGATTGTAATAAACGTCACTGTCGGTACAGTCAGATTGTAATAAACGTCAGTGTCGGTACAGTCAGATTGTAATAAATGTCAGTGTCGGTACAGTCAGATTGTAATAAACGTCACTGTCGGTACAGTCAGATTGTAATAAACGTCAGTGTCGGTACAGTCACATTCTAATAAAAGTCAGTGTCGGTACAGTCAGATTGTAATAAATGTCAGTGTCGGTACAGTCAGACTGTAATAAACGTCAGTGTCGGTACAGTCAGATTCTAATAAACGTCAGTGTCGGTACAGTCAGATTGTAATAAATGTCAGTGTCGGTACAGTCAGATTGTAATAAATGTCAGTGTCGGTACAGTCAGATTCTAATAAACGTCAGTGTCGGTACAGTCAGATTCTAATAAACGTCACTGTCGGTACAGTCAGATTATAATAAACGTCGCTGTCGGTACAGTCAGATTGTAATAAACGTCACTGTCGGTACAGTCAGATTGTAATAAACGTCACTGTCGGTACAGTCAGATTTTAATAAACGTCAGTGTCGGTACAGTCAGATTGTAATAAACGTCGCTGTCGCTACAGTCAGATTGTAATAAACGTCACTGTCGGTACAGTCAGATTGTAATAAACGTCAGTGTCGGTACAGTCAGATTCTAATAAACGTCAGTGTCGGTACAGTCAGATTCTAATAAACGTCAGTGTCGGTACAGTCAGATTGTAATAAATGTCAGTGTCGGTACAGTCAGATTCTAATAAACGTCAGTGTCGGTACAGTCAGATTGTAATAAATGTCAGTGTCGGTACAGTCAGATTGTAATAAATGTCAGTGTCGGTACAGTCAGACTGTAATAAACGTCAGTGTCGGTACAGTCAGATTCTAATAAACGTCAGTGTCGGTACAGTCAGATTGTAATAAATGTCAGTGTCGGTACAGTCAGACTGTAATAAACGTCAGTGTCGGTACAGTCAGATTCTAATAAACGTCAGTGTCGGTACAGTCAGATTCTAATAAACGTCAGTGTCGGTACAGTCAGATTGTAATAAACGTCAGTGTCGGTACAGTCAGATTCTAATAAACGTCAGTGTCGGTACAGTCAGATTGTAATAAATGTCACTGTCGGTACAGTCAGACTGTAATAAACGTCGCTGTCGGTACAGTCAGATTCTAATAAACGTCAGTGTCGGTACAGTCAGACTGTAATAAACGTCACTGTCGGTACAGTCAGATTGTAATAAACGTCACTGTCGGTACAGTCAGATTATAATAAACGTCACTGTCGGTACAGTCAGATTGTAATAAACGTCACTGTCGGTACAGTCAGATTGTAATAAACATCAGTGTCAGTACAGTCAGATTGTAATAAACGTCACTGTCGGTACAGTCAGACTGTAATAAACGTCACTGTCGGTACAGTCAGATTGTAATAAACGTCACTGTGGGTTCAGTCACACTGTAATAAACGTCAGTGTCGGTACAGTCAGATTGTAATAAATGTCAGTGTCGGTACAGTCAGATTCTAATAAACGTCAGTGTCGGTACAGTCAGACTGTAATAAACGTCACTGTCGGTACAGTCAGATTGTAATAAACGTCACTGTCGGTACAGTCAGATTGTAATAAACGTCACTGTCGGTACAGTCAGACTGTAATAAACGTCGCTGTCGGTACAGTCAGATTGTAATAAACGTCGCTGTCAGTACAGTCAGACTGTAATAAACGTCACTGTCGGTACAGTCAGATTGTAATAAATGTCACTGTCAGTACAGTCAGATTATAATAAACTTCGCTGTCGGTACAGTCAGATTGTAATAAATGTCACTGTCAGTACAGTCAGATTATAATAAACTTCGCTGTCGGTACAGTCAGATTGTAATAAACGTCACTGTCGGTACAGTCAGATTGTAATAAACGTCACTGTCGGTACAGTCAGATTGTAATAAACGTCACTGTCGGTACAGTCAGGTTGTAATAAACGTCACTGTCGGTACAGTCAGATTGTAATAAACGTCACTGTCGGTACAGTCAGATTGTAATAAATGTCAATGTCGGTAGAATCAGATTGTAATAAACGTCACTGTCGGTACAGTCAGATTGTAATAAACGTCACTGTCGGTACAGTCAGACTGTAATAAACGTCACTGTCGGTACAGTCAGACTGTAATAAACGTCACTGTCGGTACAGTCAGACTGTAATAAACGTCACTGTCGGTACAGTCAGACTGTAATAAACGTCACTGTCGGTACAGTCAGACTGTAATAAACGTCACTGTCGGTACAGTCAGACTGTAATAAACGTCACTGTCGGTACAGTCAGACTGTAATAAACGTCAGTGTCGGTACAGTCAGACTGTAATAAACGTCACTGTCGGTACAGTCAGACTGTAATAAACGTCACTGTCGGTACAGTCAGACTGTAATAAACGTCACTGTCGGTACAGTCAGACTGTAATAAACGTCACTGTCGGTACAGTCAGACTGTAATAAACGTCACTGTCGGTACAGTCAGACTGTAATAAACTCTGCTGGAGTCGGATTACTTCACAATCACACTCTGCATCATCCTTACTCGACACCCACGGCTGTACAAATACTGGCAATCAGTAGCTCCCGGCCACACCCCCGACTGCTTCCCCACCTCCTGACGTCTTGCCCACCCCTGACTTTCCCCCACCCACTGACGTCACGCCACCCCCCCCACTCCTCCCCCATTTACCCTCGCTGCTGCTATAGGATGACCAGTAGGGTTCTTGCTTTACTCTCTTTGGCTGCATTGGGCTCCAGGAACCATCTTCCTTGAACAGGATCTCATCGCAGTGTGTACAGTAGTTGAGAATTTCCATGAAAAGGCTGTGGATAGAGAGTGGACAAAACTGAAAACACTTGGCTAAAGAGAGGGTGAGAGAAAGGGGGCAGCAGGAGCCACAGATAGGGAATGTGGGAGAGAGGGAACCTGTACCCGTCACTGAATAAACACACGTGTCCCGTACCCGTCACTCTTAATTTACACACATCCCGTACCCGTCACTGAATAAACACACGTGTCCCGTACCCGTCACTGAATAAACACACGTGTCCCGTACCCGTCACTGAATAAACACACGTGTCCCGTACCCGTCACTGAATAAACACACGTGTCCCGTACCCGTCACTGAATAAACACACGTGTCCCGTACCCGTCACTGAATAAACACACGTGTCCTGTACCCGTCACTGAATAAACACACGTGTCCCGTACCCGTCACTGAATAAACACACGTGTCCCGTACCCGTCACTGAATAAACACACGTGTCCCGTACCCGTCACTGAATAAACACACGTGTCCCGTACCCGTCACTGAATAAACACAGGCGTTCCGTACCCGTCACTGAATAAACACACGTGTCCCGTACCCGTCACTGAATAAACACACGTGTCCCGTACCCGTCACTGAATAAACACACGTGTCCCGTACCCGTCACTGAATAAACACAGGCGTTCCGTACCCGTCACTGAATAAACACACGTGTCCCGTACCCGTCACTGAATAAACACACGTGTCCCGTACCCGTCACTGAATAAACACACATGTCCAGTACCCGTCACTGAATAAACACACGTGTCCCGTACCCGTCACTGAATAAACACACGTGTCCCGTACCCGTCACTGAATAAACACAGGCGTTCCGTACCCGTCACTGAATAAACACACGTGTCCCGTCACTGAATGAACACACGTGTCCCATACCCGTCACTGAATAAACACACGTGTCCAGTACCCGTCACTGAATAAACACAAGTGTCCAGTACCCGTCACTGAATAAACACACGTGTCCCGTACCCGTCACTGAATAAACACACGTGTCCCGTACCCGTCTCTGAATAAACACACGTGTCCCGTACCCGTCACGGAATAAACACACGTGTCCCGTACCGTCACTGAATAAACACACGTGTCCCGTCACTGAATGAACACACGTGTCCCATACCCGTCACTGAATAAACACACGTGTCCAGTACCCGTCACTGAATAAACACACGTGTCCCGTACCCGTCACTGAATAAACACACGTCTCCCGTACCCGTCACTGAATAAACACACGTGTCCCGTACCCGTCACTGAATAAACACACGTGTCCAGTACCCGTCACTGAATAAACACACGTGTCCAGTACCCGTCACTGAATAAACACACGTGTCCCGTACCCGTCACTGAATAAACACACGTGTCCCATACCCGTCACTGAATAAACACACGTCTCCCGTACCCGTCACTGAATAAACACACGTGTCCCGTACCCGTCACTGAATAAACACACGTGTCCAGTACCCGTCACTGAATAAACACACGTGTCCAGTACCCATCACTGAATAAACACACGTGTCCCGTACCCGTCACTGAATAAACACACGTGTCCAGTACCCATCACTGAATAAACACACGTGTCCCATACCCGTCACTGAATAAACACACGTGTCCCGTACCCGTCACTGAATAAACACACGTGTCCAGTACCCGTCACTGAATAAGCACACATGTCCAGTACCCGTCACTGAATAAACACACGTGTTCCGTACCCATCACTGAATAAACACACGTGTCCAGTACCCGTCACTGAATAAACACACGTGTTCCGTACCCATCACTGAATAAACACACGTGTTCCGTACCCGTCAATGATCAGATTCTCATAAGGAGCTTTCTTGTCACAGACGGGGCAAACCCACGTGGCCTTCTTCTCATTCATCTGGAGGTAAAGAGTTGCATCAAAGCACTGCAGGTGTGTGCAGCTCATCGCTCGGCACGGCACAGACAGCCTCATCTTCCCCAACTGCACAAAACAAACACCATTATTAGTCTGATTCGCTCACAATCTTCCTCATCACATCCTAGAAGTTACATTACTCCTCCGGCGCTGGGCCGCAGACACACCTCAATCCTCACTGGATACCCTATCCTCTTCAGCCCATTATTCAGCGCTGGGGTGTGGGGGTCCTGAGCTCAATAAGCAGAACAGAAACAACCTTTAGCTGGAAGGCGACACCAGGTCCTCCAGGAAGAAAATGTTTTGAACCACCCTTTATCTGTAAGTTTCCCCCCCCCCACTTTTCACAGGAAAGGTTTTGTGGAGTCACACTGTGTTACAAACACTCGTTCACCAACTCCAGTCCGAGAGATACCCGGACCAAATGTACACCGCGGTCGGTTGCAAACATCCGAGAAGAAAGACAACCAAAGACCGCGGCCCTCCGCCAGCACTCACCCCATCCTCCCGCTGTGTGTGAAACAACACTAACCGGTCCCTGACACTCCCCACACTCTGATCATTCTAACTCCAGGCAAGAGAAAGAAACTTGTGGCCAATTTGAGGAAAACTCGCTGGGACTTTCCTTCCCAAAGAGATGGAGGTTAACCAGTTCCAAAAGCAGACGTACCTGAACTCTCCCCTCCCTCTGCAAGATAAGACCCAAAAACATTCCATCTCTACCCTCAGGCTGATGTCTCATGTCGGGGAGACGTTATCCCACCTTGCCTGTGCTTCCTGCACAGACAAAACCTGATCCACCACCTTGTTAAATTGTAACCCTATCAGCTCATTTGTCAACCGATTCCATGCCTTTGTGTGGTTCAGATGATTAATGCAGATTTAGTTGGTGTTCACTAATATTACTGATCATTTCTATGGTTTATTAATTCCCTTAAATACAGCACAGTTAGCGCTGCTGCCTCACAGACTGTGTGTGTGTGGAGTTCGCAGATTCTCCCCGTGTCTGCGTGGGTTTCCTCCGGGTGCTCTGGTTTCCCCTCTCACTCTGAAGATGTGTGGGTTGGGTGGATTGGCCGTGCTAAATTGCCCCTTAGTGTCAGGGAGATTAGCAGGGTAAATGCGTGGGATTACAGGGATAGGGCCTGGGTGGGATTGTTGGTGTGGGCTCAAAGGGCCAAATGATCTCCTTCTGCACTGTAAGGATTCTATGATTCTATGAATAGCATCTCTAATCTGCCACTTTCCCAGTGTAGACATCCCAATTCCTAAGTCTAAGTTTAATTATCATTAGTATTACAAATAGGCTTACATTAACACTGCAATGAAGTTACTGTGAAACTCCCCTAGTCGCCACCCTCTGGCGCCTGTTCGGGTTACGCTGAGGGAGAATTTAGCACGACCAATGCACCCTAACCAGCACGTCTTTCGGACTGTGGGAGGAAACCGGAGCACCCGGAGGAAACCCACGCAGACACGGGGAGAATGTGCAGACTCCACATTGACAGTGACCCAAGCCGGGAATTGAACCCGGGTCCCTGGCGCTCGGAGGCAGCAGCGCTAACCCGCTGTGCCACCCTTTGTTTCTCCTCACTGCCCATGGGGTTGGTGGAGATCGGAGACTACGTTTAAAAAAAATAAACTACAGGACAATCGATTTGAACCGTTTTAAAATCAGGTGCAGAACGATTTGTACATGAAATCACTCTGCGGCTGTTCTTGAGTTAGTCAGTGGAAAGATACTTACTGGGCAGATGAGGGAAACACGCAGGCTTGTGGTGGCGATCTCACTATCTGGATCCGCTGTCAGCTTCTCCTTAACTGTAATAATGAGAAAGGAATAAGAGTCTACTCCAAATATAGACAACACCCCCAACTCATCCAAAGATTCTCCGTCTTACTGCCTTCCAATATCTCTGTCCTCGTGTTGATATGGACAGGGAGCGCTGACGGAGCACTGAACCTCTCATAATAAGTCCAGTGTCCACATGCACAGATTTCACACAAGGTGTCACTGAATTAGGGATCAAAGACAGCACAGGAACAGGCCCCTCAGCCTCCAAGCCCGCGCCAATCACGTTTACCTATCTAAACCAACCGTTTATATCCCTCTATTTCCCATCTGTTCATATCCCTATCAAGATATGTCTTAAATGTGACTAACGTATCTGCCTCAACCAGCTCACTTGTCGTACGAAGAACGGTTGAGGACTCTGGGTCTGTACACATTGGAGTACAGAAGGATGAGGGGGGATCTTATTGAAACTTACAGGATACTGCGAGGCCTGGATAGAGTGGAGGTGGAGAGGATGTTTCCACTAGTAGGAAAAACTAGAACCAGAGGGCACAACCTCAGGCTAAAGGGACGATCCTTTAGAACAGAGATGAGGAGGAATTTCTTCAGCCAGAGGGTGGTGAATCTGTGGAACTCTTTGCCGCAGAAGGCTGTGGAGGCCGGGTCATTGAGTGTCTTTCAGACAGAGATAGATAGGTTCTTGATTAATAAAGGGGATCAGGGGTTATGGGGAAAAGGCAGGAGAATGGGGATGAGGGAAATATCAGCCATGATTGAATGGCGGAGCAGACTCAATGGGCCGAGTGGCCTAATTCTGCTCCTGTGCCTTATGGTCTCACTTGGCAGTGCATTCCAGGCCCCCGCCACCCTCTGGCACATCTCCACTGAACCTTTCCCCCCTTATCTTGAACTTGTGCCCCCTTTTAATGTCATTTCTGCCCTGGGAAAAGCTTCCAACTTTTCCCCCTATCCATACCCCTCATACTTGAATAAATGTCTATCAGGTCGCCCGTCAGCCTCCGTCTTTCCAGGGAGAACAATCCCAGTTTATTCACTCTCTGCTCATAGCGAATACCCTCCATACCAGGCAACATCCTGGTAAACCTTCTCTGTACTCTCTCCAAAGCCTCCATGTCCTTCTGGTAGTGTGGCGACCAGAATTGGACACAGCATTCCAAATGTGGCCTAACCAACGTTTTATACAACTTTAACATAATTTGCCAACTTTTATACTCGATGTCCCATAGGAATGCTGGCTACCTTCTCCCTCTCACTGCCAGGGCATTCTGTCGTACTGTTACCAAGGCCCCATCTGAAGGCACTTATCCTGATTTTAAGTTGAACAGAAAATCTTTGGATGTGTGATGGGCATTCTGGACGGCAGGTTAGCTGTGGGTTGTGTGTTTATAACTTGCTGGTTTACGGTCGTTGTGAATTGTTTGTAACCTTGGAAGGCCGTTTGTGGACAACCCGCAATGTACACTAGCCGTTTGCTAATGTGCTGTTGTATTACAGATGGGATGTTTATTGTTGCCACTGTGTTATGTCAGGTGTTATTTTAAAAATTTATTACTGTGAGATTGCATTCTGGTTTGTAATTTGAAAGTGTAATGGATTTTGTATTTGCGAACGGTTTAAATAAGAATGGCACAGACATTCAGGAATCTCTCTCTTACTCTGGGTCCAAACCTTCACCACCATCATCCACAGGGTCTCCGTGGGGTGTCGAGGACATGAACAATCCTCCCCCCACTATGGAAAATAAATCATCTTTCAGGTAAACATACAGCATGTAACAGTCACACCAGACACCCAAATCAAAGTGGATTTGATATTGTGGAAGCTGGTTGCCCCCTTCTCCCTGGGGTGGGGTGGGGTGGGGGGGGGGGGGGGGGAACATCTAACAGACATGCCAGAACTCCTCACAATCATCGGTCCCACAAACACGAAGCACAGCGTAGACTTCTCCATTCGGCCCATCGAGCCTGCACTAGCAACGATCCCACCCCGGCCCTATTCCCACAACCCTATGTATGAGGGGCACAGATCACCTAGTCAACATCTTTTCCCAAAGGTAGGGGAGTCTAAAACGAGAGGGCATGGGTTTAAGGTGAGAGGGGAGAGATACAAAAGGGGTCCAGAGGGGCAGTTTTTTCACACAGATGGTGGTGAGTGTCTGGAACGAGCTGCCAGAGGTAGTAGTAGAGGCGGGTACAATTTTGTCTTTTAAAAAGAGTTTAGACAGTTACATGGGTAAGATGGGTATAGAGGGATATGGGCCAAACGCGGGCAATTGGGACTAGCTTAGTGGTTAAAAAGGGTGGAACGGACAAGTTAGGCCGAAGGGCCTGTTTCCATGCTGTAAACCTCTGTGACACTATGATTTACCCCGCTAATCCTCTGTCACTGAAGGGCAATTTAGCATGGCCAATCAACCTAACCCGCACATCTTTGGAGTGTAGGAGATAACCGGAGCACCCAGAGGAAACCCATGGGGGAAGAACGTGCAAACTCCACACAGACAGTGACCCGAGCTGGGAATCGAACCTGTGTCCCTGGCACTGTGAGGCGGTATTGTTAATCACTGTGCCGCCCATCAAGTACAGTGATAATTGTTAGAAACTGCTGCTTTGAGAGGTGCGCTGGGGTTGACGGCGGCCCAGGTCAGTGCAATGGGACCGCCGCCCCCCCCCCCCCCCCCCCACCTCCCCCCCCACCTCCCCCCCCCCCCCCCCCCCCCCCCCGGAGAGATCCCACCTCTTGCACTTACTCAGAGCTCGAGAGTGGTCTGGGTTCCGGATCCCCTTGGCTCGCAGTCTCTGCAGCAGTGTCGCTGACGTTAGCTGTTTGACTAGGTACACAGAAACGGAGTAATTCTGTTCCAATAAAACACAGAGAGAGAAAAACCAGTAAAGGAAGGGAGCCTTCACAACACTCAAAAGGAAAAACGGTATGCAGACTTCAGCGTAATAAAATCAAATTACTGCGGATGCTGGAATCTGAAACCAAAAGAGAAAGCGCAGGAACATCTCAGCAGGTCTGGAAGCATCCGTCAGGAGAGAAAAGAGCCGACGACTCATCTTTCATTCCCTCCCCCCTGCAGTATAAATATCTTCCACTTTCTCTGCCTTTGAGCTTTGACGAAGGGTCATCTGGGCTCGAAACGTCAGCTCCTTTCTCTCCTTCCAGATGCTGCCAGACCTGCTGAGGTTTTCCAGCGTTTTCCTCTTTTGGTTTCAGACTTCAGTGTAGCCTGGGGAACTCACTCTGCCGTACTCGGATGACCAGTTAATGGTGATCATGTTCGGGATGGTGGCTGTGAGCTTGACCAGTGAAGTTACGTTGACGGGGAGACTGGGTCGCTTTGGCTCAACTCCATTTTTAGTGGGTGGAAGATATCCCTGGGAAGAGACAGACATCTGAACACAAAAGGTTTTCAGGAAAACTAACACTCCAGAACCCCTTTTCGGAGATCAGCCTGACCAGAAGCCTTTGCAATCATTAAACGCATACTTTACTCTCCAGAAATTCATCAAACTGTCCTTCGAAAGATTTACCCAGTCCCAACAACAATCACTCAGTGAGGTCATTCTCTCAAGAGGGAACAGGAACTTTGCTCTATCCTGCTCTCTCCCATGAACTTCACAAGGATTTTCACAGAAAGGTAAACAATGCTTTGACTTGGCGATAGAGAGTCAGCTATATACAATAATCAGGTTCCACCATCTTACTGCCCAGTCAGGGTTTGCTGTTCTCTAATCTGAAGGTTATCAAAGAAAAAAGAATGATATCAAGTGTAACATCATGAAATACGTCTGTCGTGTTTTAGTTTCAGTAAGAAGCCTCACAACACCAGGTTAAAGTCCAACCGGTTTATTTGGAATCACGAGCTTTCGGAGCGCCGCTCCTTCATCAGGTACCACAAACCGCCACTCACCTGATGAAGGAGCAGCGCTCCAAAAGCTCGTGATTCCGAATAAACCGGTTGGACTTTAGCCTGGGTGTTGTGAGACTTCTTACTGTGCCCACCCCAGTCCAACGCCGGCAACTCCACATCATCGTTTTAGTTTAGCAGAGTTTCTCTCAAATCTGACAAAAGCCATAAGGAAGGAAAGGGTGGCACGGTGGTTAGCATTGCTGCCTCACAGCGCCAGTGACCCGGGTTCGAGTCCGGCCTCGGGTCACTGTCTGTGTCTCCGGGTGCTCCAGTTTCCTCCCACAGTCCAAAGATGTGCAGGTTAGGGTGGATTGGCCGTGCTAAATTGCCCCTTAGTGTCTCAAAATGTGCAGGTTAGGGGGATTAGCAGGGTAAATACGTGGGGTTACGGGCTTGGGTAAGATGCGCCATCAAAGAGTTGGTGCAGACTCGATGGGCTGAATGGTCTGCTTCTGTACGGTAGGAATTCTAGGACTCGCCTCTTAGAACCATAGAAAATTACAGCTCAGAAACAGGCCTTTTGGCCCTTCTTGTCTGTGCCGAACCATTTTTTGCCTCGTCCCACTGACCTGCACTTGGACCATATCCCTCCACATCCCTCTCATCCATGAACCCGTCCAAGTTTTTCTTAAATGTTAAAAGTGACCCCGCATTTACCACTTTATCCGGCAGCTCATTCCACACTCCCACCACTCTCTGTGTGAAGAAGCCCCCCCTAATATTCCCTTTAAACTTTTCTCCTTTCACCCTTAACCCATGCCCTCTGGTTTTTTTCTCCCCTAGCCTCAGCGGAAAAAGCCTGCTTGCATTCACTCTATCCATACCCATCAAAATCTTATACACCTCTATCAAATCTCCCCTCAATCTTCTACGCTCCAGGGAATAAAGTCCCAACCTATTCAATGTGAATAGATGGGATGCAGTGGCCTCAGAGGATGTGCTTGCCCGATGAGGGGCATTACACTGTCTGTTAACTATCTGGAACAAGTCAATCCAACTGTTCAAAGAGAATGGAAACAGGTTAAATTGAGGACACTGGAGGGAAAGGATAGGCTGCTTAACTCAAACAGCTGGAAGGTTCACTGTAAATACAGCACAGACGGCCGTTCATTCAAAGCTGTTTTCTTTCAGACCAACACAAAGCAGCTTTACACACACACTAATTCAAATTAATAATTTAAAACTACCCCACACCAAGACTGGGGTCAGCTTTGGCGGACACTTACCGGTAAAGGGCAGAGCTTTCCATTGACTTTCACAAATAGGTTAGGAGGGAAGTAATCTTCCTGAGGGCAGCTAGTCTCACACAAGCAGAACCTGTGGAGAAAGATCCCAAGTCACAACAAATGCACTGCATAACCCTCAGCACTAAACCCCAGCCAATGCCAGGGCAGAGAGACAAACCATGGATGGTGCTGTTTCTGGGCACCTTATCAATTATGCCCCTCGCCTTTTAACCCTCCCTGCCACATCTTTTGTTAATGTTAATTTATTAGTCACAAGTAGGCTTGCATTAACACTGCAATGAAGTTATTGTGAAATTTCCCCTAATTGCCACACTCCAGCGCCTGTTCGGGTACACAGAGGGAGAATTTAGCACGGCCAATGCACCCTAACCAGCGCGTCTTTCGGACTGTGGGAGGTAACCGGAGCACCCGGAGGAAACCCACGCAGACACGGGGAGAACGTGCAGACTCTGCACAGACAGTGACCCAAGCCGGGAATCGAACCCGGGACCCTGGCGCTGTGAGGCAGCAGTGCTAACCCGCTGGGCCACCGTGCTGGCAACCACAGATCACAGCGGGGTCCAAGTGTTTTATACAAGTTTAGCAAAATGTCTTGGCTTTTGGGCTAGATGCCTCTATTGATAAAATCCACCAAAAGCTGAGTTTTCGGTATGATGTACATGACAACCACGGCTTTGTCACAGAACTACTTGGTCACTTATTACACAACCAGCTCTGCGTCTCTGAACGTGGCTTTCTGCACTACGTGGACACAATCACCTTCTTTTCTGAGGAAGGATGTTCTTGCTCTCGAGGGAGTGCAGCGAAGGTTATAAAAGTTGGGGTCTGATGTTGCAGATGTATAGAACGTTGGTTCGGCCGCACCAGTTCTGGTCGCCACACTACCAGAAGGACGTGGAGGCTTTAGAGAGAGTGCAGAGGAGGTTTACCAGGATGTTGCCTGGTATGGAGGGGCTTAGTTATGAGGAGAGATTGGGTAAACTGGGGTTGTTCTCACTGGAAAGACGGAGAATGAGGGGTGACCTAATAGAGGTGTATAAAATTATGAAAGGCATAGATAGGGTGAACGGTGGGAAGCTTTTCCCAGGTCGGTGGTGACGTTCATGAGGGGTCATAGGTTCAAGGTGAAGTGGGGGGGAGGTTTAACACAGATATCAGAAGGACGTATTTTACACAGAGGGTGGTGGGGGCCTGGAATGCGCTGCCAGGCAAGGTGGTGGAGGCGGACACACTGGGAATGTTTAAGACTTATCTAGATAGCCACATGAACGGAGTGGGAATGGAGGGTACAAAAGAATGGTCTAGTTTGGACAAGGGAACGGCGCGGGCTTGGAGGGCCGAAGGGCTTGTTCCTGACTTGTATTGTTCTTTGTTCTTTGTTAAAGTTTACCAGGCTGATTCCGGGGATGGTGGGACTGATGTATGAGGAGAGATTGACTAGGTTAGGATTGTTTTCACTGGAGTTCAGACGAATGAGGGTGGAATCTCATAGAGACTTATAAAAGTCTAACAGGACTAGACAGGGTCGATGCAGGGAGGATGTTCCCGATGGTGGGGGGAGTCCAGAACCAGGGGTCACAGTCTGAGGATTCAGGGTAGACCATTTAGGACGGAGATGAGGAGACATTTCTTCACCCAGAGAGTGGTGAGCCTGTGGAATTCATTACCACAGGAAGTAGCTGATGCCAAAACATTGAATGTATTCAGGAGGCGGCTGGATATAGCACTTGGGGCGAACGGGATCAAAGGTTATGGGGAGAAAGCAGGATTAGGCGATTGAGTTGGATGATCAGCCGTGATGGTGATGAATGGGGGAGCAGGCTCGAAGGGCCGAACGGCCTCCTCCTGCTCCTTATCTTCTATGTTTCTAAAAGACCTGAATCTCACAAGCACCGCAAACAACAATTCCACTCACACGGACTGCAGCGGTTCAAGAAGGCAGCTCACAGCCACCTTCTCAAGGGTAATGAAGAATGGGCAACAAATGATAGCTTAGCTAGCAAAGCCCATATTCCTTGAATGAATATTTTTAAAAAAGAATATCTTGAACTAACAGTGACATATTCTATTGCCACATGACTCCTGGGTTCACTTCCAAGTTTAAGAATGGCAAAACATACCAGTAAATTAGCAATAATGTATTTTCCTGCAATAACATCCACACCAGTAGGCTTTCAAACTGAAAAATTACACTTTGCATTGAGTGATAAACCATACTTACAAATGCCCAGCAAGGAACACATGAGAATAGAACAAAGATTGCTGGAAATCTAAAATATCAACAGAAAATGCTGGAAATACTCAAACCAGCTAGGTAGCATCTATGGAGAGAAAGAGGCAAGACTCAACAATGGTGGCACGGTAGCACAGTGGTTAGCACTGCTGCCTCACAGCGCCAGGGACCTGGGTTCGATTCCTGGCTTGGGTCACTGTCTGTGTGGAGTTTGCACATTCTCCTCGTGTCTGCGTGGGTTTCCTCCGGGTGCTCCGGTTTCCTCCCACAGTCCAAAGATGTGCAGGTTAGGTAGATTGGACATGCTAAATTGCCCCTTAGTATCAGGGGCACTAGCTAGGGTAAAAAGTAAAGTTTATTTATTATTAGTCACAAGTAAGGCTGACATTAATGCTGCAATGAAGTTACTGTGAAAATCCCCTCATCGCCACACTCCGGCACCTATAAGGGTACACAGAGAGAATTTAGCACGGCCAACGCACCTAACCAGCACGTCTTTCAGACTGTGTGAGGAAACCGGAGGAAACCCACGCAGACACGGGGAGAATGTGCAGACTCCACACAGTGACCCAAGCCGGGAATTGAACCCGGGTCCCAGGCGGCAGTGCTAACCACTGTGCTACCGTGCCACTGTGCAAATGCATGGGTTATTGGGATAGGACCTGGGTGCGATTGTGGTCGGTGGGCCGAATGGTCTCCTTCTGCACTGTAGGGATTCTATGATTCTAACACTTCAAGCTCAAAATCTGCACAGGTTCTGACAGTGGGCTATTGACTCTGTTTCTCTCTACACAGATGCCAGCAGATGTGCTGACCATTTCCAACAGTTCCTGTAACGATTGGAGCAAAGTGTAACCCCCTTGCCAGACCTCGGAGAGACAATCAGACCTTTGGTCGTCTTGCAATGAGCCTCTCACTGCGGTCCTTTAGTGGGCTGGCTCCTCTGTGAGGAGGTGGCAGCATGGCTGGGGGCAGACCACATCACGCAGACTGCATCCTGGTTATCAAACAGATACGATGTGGAGATGCCGGCGTCGGACTGGGGTAAACACAGTAAGACTTTTAACAACACCAGGTTAAAGCCCAACAGGTTTATTTGGTAGCAAATGCCATTAGCTTTCGGAGCGCTGCTCCTTCGTCAGATGGAGTGGAAATTAATGCTGCAATGAAGTTACTGTGAAAATCCCCTCATCGCCACACTCCGGCACCTATTAGGGTACCGTCTGCACCGACCACAATCGCACCCAGGCCCTATCCCAATAACCCATGTATTTGCACAGTGGCACGGTAGCACAGTGGTTAGCACTGCCGCCTGGGACCCGGGTTCAATTCCCGGCTTGGGTCACTGTGTGGAGTCTGCACATTCTCCCCGTGTCTGCGTGGGTTTCCTCCCACAGTCTGAAAGACGTGCTGGTTAGGTGCATTGGCCGTGCTAAATTCTCTCTGTGTACCCTAATAGGTGCCGGAGTGTGGCGATGAGGGGATTTTCACAGTAACTTCATTGCAGCATTAATTTCCACTCCATCTGACGAAGGAGCAGCGCACCGAAAGCTAATGGCATTTGCGACCAAATAAACCTGTTGGACTTTAACCTGGTGTTGTTAAAACTCTTACTGTATCAAACAGATATCCAGAGGAACTCGAGACCTTGTGCCAAAAGCCGCTTAAGCCACAAACCTGCAGTCCCAGAGTGGAGCGCTTGTTTTGAGCACACCTGAGGCGTGAGACGGCCACTCGAGACGGGGGCAGTGCTGCCAAGCATGGGCCCCCTGGAGACCCAGGGCCTGGTGATTAGCACCATGTACACCCCCCTTGACCATATCCTGCTCAATGCCATCCTCAAACCTTTGACATCCTGCCCAATGCACCCCCTGCCTCAACACCATCCCTTCCCTTTGCAGCCCCCAGCGACGCCCCATCCCGTAAGCCCCCCTTCGCTCCCTGCCCCGACTGCGGCTCCCTCTGCTTATCGCCATGACCGCCCCCACCGGGCTCCAAGATGTTCACCAGCAGGAGGGACATTGAGAAAGGGGAACACTTGCACCACTCTGGCAAATCAATGAAGAACTCCCTGAGGACAGGACACTCTTACCTCAGCTGTACCTGGACCGTGTGATCGCCTTTAGATCCCAGTAACAAGTCCCTGCAAAGAAGCACATCACTGAGTGAACAGTTTGCTCCAATCTACCCTGCAAGTTCCAATCCATCAGGGTTAGTGTGGAGGTTCAGCACCCAGATACACATCGATCCTCGGTGTCGACAGGTCGCAGCCTGCCGCCTGGTTCTGTCTGTTGTTTCCTTGCTGCTGAAGTTAGAAACCAGACCAAGTCGTCACTTATTCACAGATTGAAACATAATAGATCTGTGACTCCTGACTCTCCAATAATGTCAGTGTCTCTTTATATGTACTCAAGTAACCATCCCATCAGCGCCTTCCAAATGCACAAACATAACCGGAATTAATACAGAGTCCTCACCCGATCTCTGCAACAACAGCTCACCTTCACAGCCTCCTTTACCTTTCCCACCACCTCCATCCACCCCACCCCCTCACCCTCCCTCCCTCCACCCCACCCCCTCCCTCCCTCCACCCCACCCCCTCACCCTCACCCTCCCTCCCTCCACCCCACCCCCTCCCTCCACCCCACCCCCTCACCCTCCCTCCCTCCAACCCACCCCCTCACCCTCCCTCCCTCCACCCCACCCCCTCCCTCCCTCCACCCCACCCCCTCACCCTCCCTCCACCCCACCCCCTCACCCTCCCTCCCTCCATCCCAGTCCCTCATCCCCCTCCCTCTGTCCGTCCTGGCCCGCATTTCCCTCCCCCCAACCCTCCCCCACCCTCCCCCCTCCACCCCCTTCCCCCCTCATCCTTCCCCCTCCACCCCCTCGCCCTCCCCCCTCCGCCCCCTCGCCCTCCCCCCTCCGCCCCCTCACCCTTCCCCCTCCGCCCCCTCACCCTTCCCCCTCCGCCCCCTCACCCTTCCCCCTCCGCCCCCTCACCCTTCCCCCTCCGCCCCCTCACCCTTCCCCCTCCGCCCCCTCACCCTTCCCCCTCCGCCCCCTCACCCTTCCCCCTCCGCCCCCTCACCCTTCCCCCTCCGCCCCCTCACCCTTCCCCCCTCCGCCCCCTCACCCTTCCCCCCCTCCGCCCCCTCACCCTTCCCCCCCTCCGCCCCCTCACCCTTCCCCCCTCCGCCCCCTCACCCTTCCCCCCCTCCGCCCCCTCACCCTTCCCCCCCTCCGCCCCCTCACCCTTCCCCCCCTCCGCCCCCTCACCCTTCCCCCCCTCCGCCCCCTCACCCTTCCCCCCCTCCGCCCCCTCACCCTTCCCCCCCTCCGCCCCCTCACCCTTCCCCCCCTCCGCCCCCTCACCCTTCCCCCCCTCCGCCCCCTCACCCTTCCCCCCCTCCGCCCCCTCACCCTTCCCCCCTCCGCCCCCTCACCCTTCTGCCCCCTCACCCTTCCGCCCCCTCACCCTTCCGCCCCCTCCGCCCCCTCACCCTTCCCCCTCCCTCCGTCCCACTCCCTCTGTCTATCCTGGCTTGCATTTCCCTCCACCCGGCCCCCCCTCCTCCCTCCCTCCCTCTGCCCATTCTGTCCCGCATTTCCCTCCCCCGCCCCCTCACTCCCTCCCGACACCCACATTTCCCTCCCTCCCCCTCATTTTCCTTCCCATCCCACCCTCTCATTTCGCCCCTCCATCTTGCCCCCTCATTTCCCTTCCTCGGTCCCACTCCCCAGCCACCTTCATCCCACCCCCTCACCAGTTCTTTCGACCCCACCTCCGCCCCCTTCCTCTGCTCAAATCCCAGCCAACTCCTCCCGCAACCCAGCGCCCACCTCCCCCCTCAGCCTCACTCCATCCCTGAGCCTCACCAACTCCCTCCATCCCTGAGCCTCACCAACTCCCTCCATCCCCGAGCCTCACCAACTCCCTCCATCCCCGAGCCTCACCAACTCCCTCCATCCCCGAGCCTCACCAACTCCCTCCATCCCCGAGCCTCACCAACTCCCTCCATCCCCGAGCCTCACCAACTCCTCCATCCCCGAGCCTCACCAACTCCCTCCATCCCCGAGCCTCACCAACTCCCTCCATCCCTGAGCCTCACCAACTCCCTCCATCCCTGAGCCTCACCAACTCCCTCCATCCCCGAGCCTCACCAACTCCCTCCATCCCTGAGCCTCACCAACTCCCTCCATCCCCGAGCCTCACCAACTCCCTCCATCCCCGAGCCTCACCAACTCCCTCCATCCCTGAGCCTCACCAACTCCCTCCATCCCTGAGCCTCACCAACTCCCTCCATCCCTGAGCCTCACCAACTCCCTCCATCCCTGAGCCTCACCAACTCCCTCCATCCCCGAGCCTCACCAACTTCCTCTCCCCTCACCCTTTCCCTCCACTAAACCCTTTACCCTTGTCTCAGCTGAACCCTCCCATCCGTTGGAGGGAGTAGAGGGACAGGGAGTGAGTGAGGGTATTTATGTTTAGTTAGGGCAGCATGGTGGGCACAGGCTTGGAGGGCCAAAGGGCCTGTTCCTGTGCTGTACCTCTCTTTGTTCTTAACCCCACTTCTCAACCCTCACCTCTGCATCAGCCCCTTCCCTTTCTACCAAAGTCTTCAATTCTTGCATTGTTCTCAAACATGTTTGCTCGTCTTCCTCCAACAATTTACTTCATTCTTTAGCTGAAGGATTTTGCCTGTTTTATCCCTGATGGAGACAGGGACACGTTCAGAGAGAGAGTCTCACCTGGAGGAGCAGATCTGTTGAACTTGTTGTGGGGTTAATGCAAACGTGACGACCGCTTCCTCAAACCGCTGCCCGTTACTCGATGCTACAGGGCCGAAAGAAAAACCACATGAAGTCAAAGCGGTCCCAGACACTGACACTCTACATTCACTCTTCATTCTACACCCGACGATAAAGATTCTTTTATTGGGGTTTGGTTTCAGCTACTCCCACACTCAACTGGCAGAGAATGTCACTCACCTCTTACATCCCAACGTACAAACCTTTCCTCACCCTCCCAGGGACAGAGACCCTGTCCTCATGAAACACAGACTGTGTGGGTGCATGCGATTCTGTACCTGCATCCTGCAGGTGGCACGGTGCAGCCTCACGGAGGAACTAGAAGCAGGAGGAGGCCATTCAGCCCTTCGAGCCCATTCCACCATTATGATCATGGCTGATCATCAAATTCAATATCCTCATATCCCCTTCCCGCCCCCCCCCCCCATATCCCTTGAACCCTTTAGCCCCAAGCCCCCAACAGCGCCAAGGACCCAGGTTCAATTCCGGCCTTGGGTGACTGTGTGGAGCTTGCATGGGTTTCTTCCGGGTGCTCCGGTTTCCTCCCACACGAACAGGCGCCGGAGTGTGGCGACTAGGGGATTTTAACATATAGAACATAGAACAGTACAGCACAGAACAGGCCCTTCGGCCCACGATGTTGTGCCGAGCTTTATCTGAAACCAAGATCAAGCTATCCCACTCCCTATCATCCTGGTGTGCTCCATGTGCCTATCCAATAACCGCTTAAATGTTCCTAAAGTGTCTGACTCCACTATCACTGCAGGCAGTCCATTCCACACCACAACCACTCTCTGCGTAAAGAACCTACCTCTGATATCCTTCCTGTATCTCCCACCATGAACCCTATAGTTATGCCCCCTTGTAACAGCTCCATCCACCCGAGGAAATAGTCTTTGAACATTCGCTCTATCTATCCCCTTCATCATTTTATAAACCTCTATTAAGTCTCCCCTCAGCCTCCTCCGCTCCAGAGAGAACAGCCCTAGCTCCCTCAACCTTTCCTCATAAGACCTACCCTCCAAACCAGGCAGCATCCTGGTAAATCTCCTCTGCACTCTTTCCAGCGCTTCCACATCCTTCTTATAGTGAGGTGACCAGAACTGCACACAATATTCCAAATGTGGTCTCACCAAGGTCCTGTACAGTTGCAGCATAACCCCACGGCTCTTAAACTCCAACCCCCTGTTAATAAAAGCTAACACACTATAGGCCTTCTTCACAGCTCTGTCCACTTGAGTGGCAACCTTTAGAGATCTGTGGATATGGACCCCAAGATCTCTCTGTTCCTCCACAGTTTTCAGAACCCTACCTTTGACCCTGTAATCCACATTTAAATTAGTCCTACCAAAATGAATCACCTCACATTTATCAGGGTTAAACTCCATTTGCCATTTTTCAGCCCAGCTTTGCATCCTATCTATGTCTCTTTGCAGCCTACAACA